>NC_141141.1:9382500-9621937 GCF_053477565.2 Lygodium microphyllum
AGCTGTAAAGTGGTCGCAGATGGCATCTTGCCCAAAACCCAAGAACTGATGGTTGTATGCTGACATGGCACTGAAGTTTATACTAACAAATGAAACTCCAGATCTGTCTAGCAACTGGGCAAGAGATAAAAGATCAGGAGTCTCATCACATGTTGTACAAAAGGTACATCTACCGCTAGAGATCTTGTGACCATGCAACATATCCTATGGGGAGACCCCCGATAAGAAGCCGCTGTTTAAAAACCTTCCCCTAGTAAGGAAGCTTAGGCCTCCACAATTGAAGCAACCAATCATGCCACTTAGCTTCACTATCCCGATCAGACCAAACTTTATTTACTTTCTCAATCACCCATCTCTTATACTAAACCATTTTATGATAAACCTGCTTGGCTGATTGTTTCAAAGATAATGTGGTTGCAAAAAAGCCTAGTCCACCCATGGGAATGAAGGCTGAAATGTAGGCAAAGGGGAATGTCGCGGAATCTGTTTTGCCAAGTTCGACAAAATCAGCCTATAACCTCAAGTATTAATGGATATGATGGAAATAATAAACTTGAGATTGATGAAGAATGACGCCATCTTGTATAATCCTCAAACCTAGTCATGCCATCCTATTAAACTTATCACGCTTCACGAGCTTATCAAGTGAGTCAAGCAAGTTGGATGTGGCCTCCTTTCTAGAATCAAGGGGATATCAAGGTGATCAGACAAAGGGGATCGAGCGAGAGCAATTTCTTCAGTTTTTCCTTTTGAGTATCCGCTCCCACATCCCCCTCGCATGCGGCCCCAAATGAGACACACATAGAGAGAAAGAAAGAAAGAAAGTTATATTAACGTCTATAAAAGGCCTAATCGGTCTATAAACCAAATTGTCACATCTGAAAATTTAGGGAAATTTCTCGTGTCCCAAAATAGCTGACATCTAATGCTATGACTGTCTAAACCGAAATAAACAGTGAACAATACATAGTTGATGAATATTAAATGATGTCTATGCCAGATATAGTGTGGAACTACTCAAGAAGCACTCTCATCTTAGGATATCTCTCGTGGGTCTATCTAACATAGAGAGGCTAAAGCGGTGAGGTAGAGTCCCCCTTGACGGTGTAGTATCCTCTGTATCTGCAAATGATGTCTTTTGCAAGGGCGTGGACAATTTGGACATGGGCGATGGGCTCTGTATCTCTCCATGGTTGTGTCTAAGGTGGTCCCTTGTGGTGGGGCCATTGTTGGGAGCAAGGAGGGCTTCATGGTGGAGGGAGTAATCGATGAGTGCCAATGGAGGGTAGGATGAATGCTGTTTTTATTTTATATATATATATATATATATATATATATATATATATATATATATATATATAGAGAGAGAGAGAGAGAGAGAGAGAGAGAGAGAGAGAGAGAGAGAGAGAGAGAGAGAGAGAGAGAGAGAGAGAGAGAGAGAGAGAGAGAGAGAGAGAGAGAGAGAGAGAGAGAGAGAGAGAGAGAGAGAGAGAGAGAGAGAGAGAGAGAGAGAGAGAGAGAGAGAGAGTGATGTCGCCGCGTGAGCGTCCCGCCCTGCTGCCGGCCGTCTGACCTGCAGGCCCTGGTCGCAGTCGTCGCCTGGCTGACCTGCGGGTCCTGGTCGGTGGTCGCCGCCAGACCTGGGCGCTGTCGCCTGTCTGCTCGCCACAGATCGTCCTCTTGTCTGCATCGCCTCTCAGCTCGCTACAGCGAATCGTCTGCAGCTCTGCGCCCCTGCCTTCTTGCGCAACCAGCATCACGTACACAGGCCTGTGCAACTCTGCGTGGTCCCCTGTGCGCAGGGCTCAGGCAGAGAAAGCCAGAGAGAGAGCGAGGGAATCGGGGATGCTGTCACCTGCGCTGGCCCTGGGCGCCCGTCAACGTGACCTGCACACTGCCTACCTGGCCCGCCAACGTGACCTGCACACTGTCTACCTGTAATCGTGCTGCGCTGCATCGTGGAAGCCCTGACCAGAGAATCGCTAGGATCAAAGGGTGTGCTTGCAGAATACGTCCCTGCACAGGCCGGGACACGACAGTTTAGGGACAGGCAGATAGACATTTTACAAGGACAGATCTGTGCCTAGGAGGCAGCAGATTATTGAAGCAGAGACTGTAGACAGTACATCCTGCTGCTGCAGTGAGGGAGCGAGCGAAAGAGAGAAGACAGCAGTATGGCTGGCCTGGATATGGATTTTCTCGACCGGACGGTGGCAGCCCTTGGCCCTGATTCCGATACAGAGGAGCCGGAGGATATGGTGCCATGCACGGAGGAGCCGCCTCCTGGTTCTGAACTGCCGCCTGCAGGCAAACGCTCTAAGCACACTTTAGACGAGCCAATGGGTCCTCAGGACCGTTCCTATGCGCAGGTTGCCTCCGAACCTGTGGATTCGCAGGAAATAGACTGGGAGCATTTGCTGGACTTTGCCAATACTCTGCTTGGCGATTATGTCCAGCATAATAATGAAACCTTCTCTGCTGCGGCTGCGGATGATGTGTTGGAAGCGACAGTGGACCCAAAATCAGTCTTGCGGTCCTTCTTGGTGTTCTATGACCGTGCAGTTATACTTTTTTTCACCGGCAGGATCCCAGTGCTCTCACATATTCGCCAGTGGATGCACCATTTATTGCAAGGGGAGTATGTTGAGGAGATCTTCCTTGGACCTCGCGGCTTTTATGAGGTGCTGTTGAAATCGGAATCGCATCGAGCTGAGCTACTGTCCAAGTTGCCACTATTCTTTGACCGCCGCTTGGTCCATGTGGTACCATGGCGCCCTATGGCTGACTTCCAGCGTCTGCTTCAACGCGAAGCTCGGTGTGGGTGGAAGTGGAAAATTGTCCAGCGGTATATTGGCCATTGTTGAAGGACGCGATGGCGGTTGTGGGCACAGTGCTGGTTCCCCCAAGCCTCAGGGCTATGAACCGAAACCGTTTATGCATGTTATGGGATACGGCCAGGAAAAGGCCTGCGTGGCTTCGCCTCAATTGCTCTGGCATGCATCCTTTGCATTTTCGCCTGAAATGGGGCAATTTTGCCGGACACTGCTTTTCATGTGGTAAATTAGGGCATTTTGTAGCTGAATGCCCGGAACGGCAACTGTCTTCTGAGGAGGCGCAGGTTGTGCAGCCCAAGGATGACATGGTGCTTGATGCCCAGACACAGGAGACCCTTCAGCCACCTACTGTCATGGATAAAGGTAAACAACAGGTCCGAGCTTTGGATTCTCCCAGCTCTGATTGGATTGAGGCACGACAAAAAAAAGGTAAAAAGTTGGATGCAGGCCTGGCAGATCCTGGGCCTCATGTTTCCCCGGATTCCGTGCGCACGTACACGCGCAGGAAAGACATGGTCACCTCACAGCAGGTTGCGCGTACCATGGCCCCGTCAGCCCCCCGTAATCCGTCTTCAAGGAAAGTCTATTCCGAGGGCCCCAAGGGCCCACCTGCTAAGCTGGCGTTTGATGCAAAAGGCAATGTGATTACACCTTGGGATAGGCGTTATCCCCGCCCTGCTCCCAAGGTAGTGGATTTCCCTTCTACCTCTAAAGCAGGTCGCCCGAATTCATTTGCAGTATTGGCTGATTTTCTGGATGAGGGTGTCCTGGATGCCCTCGTGGAAAAGATGCAATCGAGGCAACAGGCGCCTCGTTCCTGACTTCCTTTTTTTGAACATATATGAAGATTGCCACGTGGAACGTGCGAGGCATTTGCTCTCGCCATAAGCAACACACCATGTGGTCTGTCTTGCATGAGAATCAGTGGGATGTATTATGTGCAGTGGAGCACAAAAGTCATGGTGAGGCAGGAAAGGTTGTGGATTGTCGTGGATTTCGTCTGTTTTATGCAGGGACACATGCTAAGCATTATTCGGGCGTGCTGATGATTGTTCATGAGAAATACCAGCCGGTTCTTGTTAAAAATGATGTGCACGGCCGCTTTCTGGTAATCGAAGTTCTATTTGAAGGCGAGATTTTATGGTTGCTGGGACTTTATGCTCCCAATGATTCCGCATCCCGACGGGATCTATGGTCGACTTTGCAGGGCTCCATGGCACTTGGCCGCAGAGGGTTTTTGATGGGAGATTTCAATATGTGTGTTGACTCTTCTCAGTCCACCTCAGGGCATTCGGTAATGGATACGCCAGAAAGCCGGGTGTGGAACTCCTTTGCTTTGCACATACTTAAGCAAGATCTTTGGTCGTGGCTTCACCCTTCTGTTTCAGGTTTTACTTTTTATTCTGCACAATATGCAACCACTTGGTCGCGGTTGGACAGAATGTATATCATGCAGGGGGATGATTTTCTTCCCGAGATGCTGGAGATGATGGTCTTGCAGCAATATGCGTTGTCGGATCATTTTCCCCTCCAGCTTGAGATGCGGGCTCAATCTGTTGCACCTTTTATGCAGTTACTGGATAAGCTCCCTTTACGCTTCAACTCCTCTTATTTGAAGCATCCAATTTTTCAGGATTATATGCAGCAACTGATTGAGAGGTTCTTATTGGACTTCGCCTCTGAGGGTTTGGCTTCGTTTGCACGCCTGCTCTCTAATGTGCAGCGGGTTGCTCGGCAGTATGGGATTCACACTGCCTCTCTTTGTCGCCGACGTCGACTTGCAGCAGAGGACTTATTGGCCTTGGTCCGTTCCTTGCTCCTGGATTCCCCAGATGATGATTTTCTGCTGTCACTGGAGCGGCGTTTGGCCCATCTTATTCAAGTCTTTAGCTTGAAATCTTATCAGCAGGCCAAGCTGCATAACTTGACTGACACATTGCAAGATAATGCCTGCCAGTCTCATAAGTTCTTTCGCGCCTTGCATGCTTCTCCGGCTCGCGAAAATATGACTCGACTTCAGGACTCGGAAGGTCGCATGGTCATTGATCCGCAGACCATTATCAATATGTGCAGAAATTATTTTATGGATCTTTTTGGTTCTTCTTCCTTGCCGTCTAGCCAGGTTACGCATGCCCGCTCGGTCTTCTATCAGCTGGTCCACCAGCAGGTTCCGTTTGATATGCAAGCCTCTTTGGAGGCGGATATTTGCGAAGAGGAGGTTATGGATGTTTTGTTGCACCTGCCTAAGGATAAAAGTCCTGGTTGGGATGGTCTCACTAATGAATTTTTTGAGCACTCAGCCACGCAGTTGGTAAAGCCTTTAGTGGTCATGTTCCAGTAGGTTTGGGAAACAGGGGTCATGCCTTCTTCATGGAAAGAAGGCCTTATCAAACTGATCCCCAAGGTCCCTTCGCCGTCAAAGCTGCAACACTGGAGACCAATTTCGTTGATGGGCGTGATGTATAAAATCTTTTCCAAAGTGCTGGCAAATCGGCTTCACAAGCACCTTCCAGCTCTTGTGCACCCTCTCCAATATGGTTTCATTAAGGGACGCAACATTTTGCACAATATCTTGAATGTGCAAATGGCTATTGATTATGCGAGGCACTCCAATCAGCAAGTGGTCTTGATTCAACTGGACCTGGAAAAGGCGTTTGACTGTATGGACTGGTCTTTCCTTGCAGATCTTATGTCTGCTATGGGCTTTGGGATCCGCATGTCCCGATTGATCTACACCATTAGTACTGAGGCTTCTTCAAGAGTTATGCTTAATGGTGGGGTCACAGAGCCATTTCTCCTTGCACGCTCGCTCAGACAGGGCTGCCCTTTGAGTCCTCTCTTCTTTGCCTTGGCGACTCACCCGGTCCTTTCAATGTTATCCTCCATGGCGGCTTCTGCCCAGCTGGCAGGGTTATCTCTTCCTTTGGGACAGCACTTCATTAGCCAATCTTTGGCTGATGACTCCTTTATGATTTTGCAGGCGGACAGGGATAACATTCGCAAGGCTTTAGATGTTTGGACGCTCTTTGGTCAAGCTTCTGGCCTTCGCATCAATGCCTTCAAGTCAGCCATTCTCAGTTGCACGGAGCCTGATTTAGAGTCATTAGGCTGGCAGGGCCAGGTGGTTTCTCGTGGCTCGATTGTCAGGCATCTTGGATACCCATTGGGGGTGGATGTACGGCCGAAGGACCTGCTGGAGTGGATTTCACACAAACTGGCCGCGAAGTTTATGTATTGGAAGTCGCAAGCCTGGCCGTTCCATGTCCGCCTCAAAGTGGCTCAGACAATTATGCTACCAATGCTGACGTATTTCCTGCCATTACTGCCATGGACGCCCAGTACTTTGAAGGCTCTCACTCATCCCATTCGTTTCATGCTATGGAAGAAAGATTCACTGCAGGCAGGCATTTCCTGGATTTCATGGTCACATGCATGTACCCCTAAGCGCATGGGTGGTGGAGCTATTTTGGATGCAGAAACTCATATGCTGGCTCTTCGTTGGTCTCTGTTTCGTGCCATGTGTGTGGATCATCACCCGTGGACCATCATAGCCCGTTATTTTCTTGAGGACAGCGGCCTCCGCCAGGGTAACACACGGCTTCGAGCCTCATGGTGGCATGTCCTTAATGCTGACGCTCGATTTTCCAGTCCCTCTTCCTCTTTGTTACTGCACTTGGTCGGCTCTTGGAAAGTGGTGCTCCAAAAGGCCCGTTGGCATCCTGTAGGGGACCGCGTGCAGACAAATTCTTTTCAGCTGGAATTGTTGGCGGTATCCACATTACTTTCATGGGAAGATAAACATCAGCTTCGACCAAGATTTAACCGCATGGCCCGTTTGGGTGTGACTTCGATTGCGGATGCTACCCTTGCCACTCGCAATGTCCTTGCATCATTTCGGACTGCTAGGAGACTTTTCAGGATCCCGCGCGGATACCGTGATTTATGGGGGAAGCTTTCCTCGGAACTTCAGGGTAGGCAACCCTTTCCTGCCCTGGCTATGGATCGCCCTTGGCAGGACTGGGACCTTGCAGGCCGGTTGAGTCTGGAAAAGGCCTCTACTAATCAGGTGTATCATCTTCTCATTAAAGATCACCAATGGTTGGGTGTGAAAGTTAATACTGTTTGGGGCCTGCGGAAATCACTGTCATGGTGGCAGGCAACGCTGATGGAGGGATGGCAGAATAAGACACCTTTCAAATGCAAGGTCTTTCTGTGGCGGGTAATGATTGGTGGTCTTCCTCTTGCCTCGGCCCTTTCCAAGCGTCGAATCTCGAATGGCACTTGCTTCTTCTGCACCACTTCGGCGGAATCGGCCCGACATCGTTTTCTTTCTTGCCCGCTTGCCAAGAATATCTGGTCACTCTTGTCACAAATCTGGCACGCGGTGGTGGGATCCTCACTGACTCCCTTCGATTGGGTTTTTGTGCGCCCGAAGTATCCCACACCGCCACCGTTATATATGAAGATCTTATTCCATTTTTTCAGATACTGGGGATGCTGGCACATTTGGACCACCCGAAATGCTTTTCTCTTTGATTCGGCTTCTAATGTACCGCGACATATTGCAAGGCTTAAAGGGCTCTTGCATTGGCAGCTAGATCTCATTAGGCACTCTGACTTGCTCCCTCGGGAGGATTTGTATTCCTGGCATTTGGCAATTGCCTCTGGGTCCTTGCCATGATTGGTGTAACTTTTTAGTACCCTAGTCCGGGGATTTCCCACACGTTGGCCTACGGCCCTCGTGCCTCTTGTACTCATGTAATCATTAATCTTGTACTTTTTTCGTAATTAATACAATTACCTTTTACGAAAAAAAAGAGAGAGAGAGAGAGAGAGAGAGAGAGAGAGAGACCATGGCAGCTTGTGTTTGCTTAGCCAACCTCATAGCCTCAATGTGCAGCTGAATGACATGATGCATGCACAATAGGACAAGGTGGTCGATATCCTTTTCACTCAAGTGAAAAGCAGTTGCTAGTCACAATAAAAATGTAGATTTTTCTTCATCCCCTGCTGCAGTTGCAAAATGGAGCTGCAAAATACATGGTCCCAATGCCCCAAGATATTAGAATTTGCCAATTCTATGGGCAGTGCCCAATGTTTTAGGCTTTAGTTTTTTTTCAGTTCTTAGTGTGAACACAACTAAAGTTATAAGTTGCATGGGGGGTAAAGGTGCCCGTGCCTAGCCGCCCGTGTATTAGTTACACTGACAGCACCTGCACCATGTATTAGTTACCCGCACACCTGTACACTGCAGGTGGCGGGTCCCTCCTTTCAGCTGGTATTAGAGATTTCTTCTCCATGAGCTTGAGCTTGATCCGACATTGCTTCAGCTTCCATTCGAGCTACCTGCAGCAGGGATTCACCATTGGTAGCTAATGCTTCACCTCTTGAGGTTCGTATCGGTCATCTATTGCTCCAGCACTCATTAGGACCTCTTGAGGCTTGATCTAGGACCTTGGTAGAGGTCATTTATCACTGTTTTAGGCCCTACTGTGGTGGGCAGTAAAGGCAGCAGCAACTCCACGCCAGTTTGTGCCTGTTTTCAGGCTCTGATTGGTACAGTGACACTCCTCCAGCACTTCCTCCTCATTGGGCTCCTCATTGAGCACTTAAACTCCCCTAGATGCTCAGCATTGGCCTTGGCATTGGCTTTAGCCCTTGGCATTGAGATTGGGCAGCTTGTATTCAGCTCATTGACTGTGTATTCAGCATACAGTTTGTCATAACATGGCAGCCCCTTATCATAATGCCTCTTGCTTAGTGGTGATGCATACATGAAGCCCATTCATGCTTGGTTGATGCTCCTACATTCGGGGATGCTTACCCATTGGTTGGAGATCATTTTGGAGCTGATCTGAGCACTATTCTTACTCAGTTTGACAGTGATTTGGTTGCTGTAATAAGCAGGGCTGAAGCTCATCTGGTTAGTGGAATACATGCCTATTGCTTCTCAGGTACTTACCAACTACTTGGGTTGATATACTAATGCTTATGGTTCATGTTACATGTTATGTCATGGTTCCGGAATGCCTTTGAGCAGTGATTGAAGCTCATTTTGATTGACATTGTTTATCATTTGCCTATAGCATGCATTCTTTGAGACAGTTTATGCCTATTCTCCTAAGATGATACTTGGGAAATCCTCTTGGATGTTATGTTTGCTATGGATGCTGCATGTCTTGGCTATGTTTGGCGGACATTGGGCTTTCACTTTGACTTGTATTTGAGTTATTCGGGAGCTTTGGACATTGCCATTGGTTATCAATTACCTACTTGGATGTTATAGTGGATGCTTTGCCGACTACTTTCACTTGGATGCTCTGGATGTATACACTTGGATCTTGGATGTCTAATGCTATGTACATGATGTATCTGAGCTTTGCTTGTTTATTCTACATCTAACCTTGTTGCAGTGGGAGCCTTTCATTGACTTTGATGTTACATAAAGCTTGTGGTTATGCAGTTGAGCTTGATTATTGACACAATGGGATATTCATTTTATGTACATGCTCTCTTTACATGCTATATGTTTGTAGTTTATGCCTTGAGGGCTGATTTGAGTTGACACTTGTCTTGGACTAGCACCGCAACCTCTGTCAGGTCATTGTCAGTTATGCATACACTTGTCGTGGCTCTTTATTGAGATTTTTCTTAGTTAGTTGTGTCTTTGGTTGGTCTCTTTCGTTACCCTGAGACCTGCTACATGCATGATTGGTATGCCAGTTGATGTATTCCACATTAATAGATTGTAGTTGATAGCTTTGGGTGCTTGTCTTATGTATGCTAGTTGCTAGAGTTTCTTACCTACCCTAGATGATGTAGGATATCACCTGGCAGTTCTAGTTTGTCATGTATCAGTGATAGCTCAGTTTTGGCTTGGTTTTCTTACTTATGTACTTTATTTATAGCAAACTGTAATTGCAGATTTTGGTTGTTTTCATGAGGACAATCACTTTCGACCAAAAGTCATTTGTTCATACTTTGTGGACAGCTTCTTGGTTCAGTAGTTCTTCTTGTTTTTAGTTTGATTTGGCAGTGGTTGGGGGGCTGATTTACAGGTTATTACAGCAAGCTGTTTTGCCCTTCTGTGCATTTGCTTGGTCTTAGTATGGTTGGTGGTTCCAATGATAGTACTATCTTTAACTACCAAGGAAATCACACATCTAACAATTGCCATCCTAGCGACTAGATTGAATGTCTCTTCATAATCTATGCCATATATATGAGCATAGCCTTTTGCAACCAGCCTAGCCTTATACTTGCTAACCGAACCATCTGATTATGCTTGACTTTGTAAACCCACTTACAACCGATAGCTTTCTTGCCCTTAGGCAAGGGTACCAAATCCCAAGTCTTATTAGCTTTTAATGCAGCCATCTCCTCATCCATTGCTGCATTCCACAATGAGCATGACCAACAATATCCTCAAAACATTGACAAGTTAGATAGCACCAACTACAACTATTGGAAGGTCCAAATTTGGCAAGTTTTAGTGTAGAAAATGTAGGTTAAGCCTTTGAAACATGAGGGTGTCAAGCGCGAACATATTGATACAGAGGATTTGGCTGAATTAGATGAGCTATATAAGTCCACCATCGTATTGTTCCTCTCTAAAAGCAAGTGTTTTATAATGTTGTCTTTGATGAGTAGTCTGCATGGGAACTCATGGACCTTTGTATGAAGGAGGACACTTTTATGTCAACCCACTTAAATGAATTTTATTCTATTCTCAGTCGTTTGTCTTCGCAGGGGATTGAATTCAAGGGTAATCTTCCTCCTTTGTTCCTCTTAGTTACACTACTTGAATCATGGGATATATTTTGTACTGGTGTATTGCTATGTGTGTAAACATGGCTACTGATGGGCTAGACTTATAGGGTGTAGAGAGTGCACTCTTGAATAAAGAAGGTAATAGAAAGAATATCAATGTTTTCCGTACCTCTCAAGCTTTGAGAGTTAGAGGTAATAATGGTAGGAGCAGTAATGACTGCTGTGGGAGAGACTCTCAGTAGTCTCAGAATGGTATGGCTGAGCGCATGAATAGGACAATTCAGGAGCGAGTTTGTAGTATGCTTAGCCAGGTGGGCTTACCACAACATTTTTGGGCAAAGGCAGTTACTACTTTTGTACACTTGATAAATCAGTTCCCATATACTGCTCTTGACTATCAGATTGCAAAGGAGGTATGGTTTGGAAAACCTCCCTCGTATGCTCATTTGCATATCTTTGGTTATGAGGCTTTTTGCCGTGTTTCCAAAGACAAGTGCAATAAGATGGATTCTTCTTGGTTATGGAGATGCAGGTGAGATGGCCTATCGTCTATGGGGTCCACATGCTTGAAAGATTATCTACAGCCATGATGTTGTTTTACATGAGAAAATACATAAGCAGCCTGAGCATTGTCATTAAGGTACGTAGGGTGATATTTCAGGAGGAGCCTCCTGCTACTATATAGTCAGCTAGAAGTCTGTAACAGTGGGTGATGCTCTAGTGGCCCAGATCCTTGATGCTTCACAAGATGTTCAGACCCCCCAGCTTATTTTGAGGCACTCTACTAGAGATAGACGATAGCCTGCGCGGTTTGAGCCCTTTATGGATTATGTTATGGTGCAAGATGTTGGTGAGCCTCTTATTTATGACGAGGCCATACGCAGAGGTAATAGTCACTCTTAGGAGAGGGCCATACAGTCAGAGTATGACTCATTGTAAAAAAATCATTCGTGGGATTTGGTTCTTTTGCCTAGTGGAAAGCGTGCTTTACCATGTAAGTGGGTGTATAAGTTGAATAGTATCCCTGGATGCCCCAAGCTGGCATACAAGGCCAGATTGGTTGATAAGGGTTTTAACCGCAGAAGCATGGTATGGACTTTGATGAAGTCTTTTCTCCTCTTATGAAGATGACTGTTCTATGTTTGGTACTGGATTTGGTTGCTCAACTTGACTTGGATCTTTATTAGATGGATGTCAAGACGGTTTTTTTTCATGGAGATTTGCATAATGATATCTACATGGAGCAGCCTAAGGGCTTTGTAAGAGTCTTTATGGCCTTAAGTAGGCACGTGGGGAATGGTATCACCAGTTTGATGCTTTTATGCATTCACAGGGATATTTCCTTAGTGATATGGATATGTGTTTATACATGAAAAAGGCTCGTGATGGCAGTCTTATGATTTTGATCCTGTATGTGGATGATATATTGATTGCTAGGAGTGTTCATGCTGAGTTGAATGCCTTGAAAGATCAGCTCAAGAAGAGCTTTGAGATGAAGGACATGGGACATGCCTCACATATTCTGGGGATGTGCATCACGCACGATTGCTCTAAGGAGCTTTTTTACTTGTCACAGAAGGAGTACATACAGAATGTCCTTGAGCGGTTTTATTTGCATGATGTTAAGCCTATTAGTTGTCCTTTACCTTCTCACGTGAAGGTTAGTCAGGCCGATTGTCCGTAGTCTGATGAGCAGAAGGCCGAGATGGCCAAGATCCCTTATACATCCGAAGTGGGAAATTTGATGTATGCCATGATAGCCACTTGCCCTGACATAGCATTTGCAGTGGGAATTGTGGCAGGCTATATGGTATACTTGGCAGATGGCATTGGGATGCCGTCAAGGGTATCATGAG
The DNA here is from genome assembly GCF_053477565.2 of Lygodium microphyllum. Taxonomy (NCBI): domain Eukaryota; kingdom Viridiplantae; phylum Streptophyta; class Polypodiopsida; order Schizaeales; family Lygodiaceae; genus Lygodium; species Lygodium microphyllum. The sequence continues at coordinate 9,394,961 of NC_141141.1, forward strand.
GTACCTGAAGGACACAACAACTATATGCATCTGTTATGGTGGCCAGGATAGAGGAGTTGTGGGATACACTGACTCTGATTATGCAGGATATGTAGAGAGTAGGAAGTCCATCTCTGGCTATATTTTTACCTTGTTGGAGGTGCTGTTTTTTGGATGTCCAAGGTACAGAAATGCACAGCCATCTCTACTACAGAGGCAGAGTATGTTGCAGCCATTGAGGCTTGCAAGAAGGCTCTTTGGCTAGATGGTCTAGTGGTAGACCTTGGCATTAATGATGTGGTCCCTACACTGTATTCAGATTCTATGAGTGTCTCTTTGGCTAGGTGGTCTAGAATGATGTGGTTCCTACACTGCATTTGGATTCTATGAGTGCTATTTAGATGGCCAAGAATCCGGTCTTCCATACAAAGACGAAGCATATCGAGGTGCGTTATCACTTTATTCGAGAGGTCGTTGAGGACAAGTCCATTGAGTATGTCAAGATCTCAACTAACAAAAATCTCATAGATCTGCCTAATGATGTAGGCCTCGCGGATGGTGCTTCTTGCCTCGTGGAGAGCAATACTTCTCTCTCTCTAGTAGACGGAATAGGGACGAGAGTAGAGGTATGACTTCTAACTGGATTGATAGAATATGATAAAGTTCTTCAATGTCTTCTCTTCTCGGATTAGAGTAGAAGAGGATGAGAGACCTTCTGCGTATCCCCTTCCTTGGGTTGAATGGAATGATGTCTCTTCGTCTCACGAAATAGATCTCCTCCCTTTTGATCAGCGTCTCCTCATCGTCAAGATTGCTCTTCTCCCCCTTCCTAGTCATCCCCAAGCCCTCAATTTATAGTTTTGCAAGGGGTAACAGAGAGGACGCTTGCTTTTTTAGTGATTTTCGATGACAAAGAGAAAATGCTTTCTTTTAGCGCTTTTGATGATATCACTGATGACGTCAGAGAGGGAGCTCCATTTTTGTAGAGCGAAGATAAAAATTTACGAATCTAGTGTCAATTTTTACTCCTAGAGTTCAAATTAACAACCAATTCGAAGAAATTTCACAATTTCTTTGACATTATTGCAATGGGGCTTTTGCTCGATTTGTTAGTCCCACATGTGAATCTTCATTGGAAATGCCGACACTACACAATTTCATCGACATTTGTGCAATAAATTTGGGCCTTTTTATCCCAGAGACTCTGACATGTATCACGAGGCAGATTCCAGCCGTTGTGTACTGTTGGTAGATACTCCGAGGTGACGGTACTATAAGAATTCAAGCTGTAAGGTACACATTTCTTCAAATTTTTTGAAATTTTAGGAAGAAATTTGGAGATTTTGTTTGACACGCATTTCAAGGTAGCAAACCAGTAGTACAATAACATTTAATTGCTGTTACATTTAGATTGAGCAAATGTTTTTGGTTAAATTTAATAAAATTTGGTAAGAATTGGCATTAAGTTCTTGCAGTTTGACATTTGTGTGACAATTTGGTACTTGTTGCATAATCCCAAGGGAATTTTTGGTACTCTAAGGAGTACAATCTATACTTCAGCAGATAAGTATTTAACTACAGATTTTTGTCTATTACTGATAGCATGGCACGTCAGGGGACTAACAATTAGAGAAACATCCTTAGAGGACAAACTTGATGGATCAAACTGCCCGTTGTGGAGTTTAATGGTTTGCAACCTTCTTGTAGCGAAGAACTTGTGGGACTATGTCACAGGTGATTTGCAGCAGCCAGGAGGTCATGCACCTCAAACATCTTAGCGTAACTCTTGAGGACAAGCTATTGGAGCTATTGCCCCTCCTCTCCCTCCTACCAAGGATCAGAGGATATGGGACTCAAAAGATGCATAGACACTTTCTTTGATTGCCTTGTTAGTGAAAAGATCGATCATTCCACACATCCGGTCTTATAAGACCTCAAAATTAGCATGGGATGTACTTGGGCGTATGTTTGCAACACGTAACGAGGCCAGAATATCTTACCTCCATAGAGAGTTGGCCAATGTGAATAGGGATGAGGGTGATAATATGATAGATTGCTTTGTTCACATACAGGATTTGCGCAAGCAACTGTTCAATGTGGATGAAATCATTCAAGATGCTGAATTGATAAACATTACATTGAATTCTTTTCTAGAGTCACATCTTGGTATCCACACCTCTTTGATGTTGTCTTTTTGGGGGGAGCAGCAACCCCTTACATTTGTGGTATTGGAAGGTCTTTTGTTGCAAGAGGAAGAGACTTGGAAGAATGTTGCATTGTGTTCAAGAGATGTGGCTATGCTTTCCAAGTTCAAAGGCAAAGGAAAAGTCAAGCAAAATGCAAAAATCTGCAAAAGGGTGATGCTAGACAGCTATTGCAAGAAGCTAGGTCAGTATGTTGATGAATGCTGTAAGAGATTAGCCAAAGAGAAGAAAAAGGACTCTAGTTTGGATGTCCAAGAGACATCATGCAACAAATCTACTAATGGTCATGCTTCAACCAACTTTGTGGAGGACTATAAATTTTTGACTTACGATTATAATTCTTCAATCGTTGATTCAGTAGTTAATGTTGCTGAAACATAGCAAACATGGTATTTTGACAGTGGAGCTTCAAAGCACATCACTTCTAGGAAGTGTTTGTTTTTCTCTTTGCATTCAGCCCTTGCTGGGAAGCATGTTACATGTGCGAACAACAACAATTATGATGTTTGTGGCATTGGGACAATCACTATTACTGTTGCAGATGGTTTTGACTTCATGCTTCTAGATGTCTTGTTTGTGCTTGGCATTTGTTTTTGTTGGATACCTATGATGCACAGTCTCATGATGCTTTGGCAGTCATTACTCTATTGCCCGCTATGTAGAATGCGGAGCTATGGCATGCTAGCTATGAACACATGAGTTTTGGGAGTTTGATGACTCTTTAAAGGTGTCATACGGTAAATGCATTGCCTCTTGTGGAGACTCCACCTCCTCATGTATGCGAGGGATGTATTTTGGGCAAGATACAAAGATTTGCCTTCAAAAAGGATGGTGTAGTGCGTGCTGTCCGGAAATTACAGCTTATTCACTTTGATGTTTGTGGTTCCATGAGGACATGTGCACTTGGAGGTCATCTTTACTTTGTTACATTGATTGATGACTACTCTTGGTATACATGGGTGTATGGGCTAAAAGTAAAATCTGATGTGTTTATACATTTTAGACATCTTGTTGCAAAGGATGAGGCTAAAACTGGCTTGAAAGTGCAGACACTTACACGGAGAGGGGGAGGGGGGTTACATGTCTCGTGCTTTTGAGATATATTTGCTTGATCATGGCATTACGCATCAAGCCACTGTTAGAATGACTCCTCAGCAGAATGGTGTTGCCAGAAGGAAGAATCACTCTCTCATGGAGATGACTCGTTGTATGCTCAAAAGCAAGGGGCTGCCTCATAAATTTTGGTTAGAAGGCCTTCAGTATGCAAATCATGTGTTGAATCGTGCACCCACTAAGCTACTAAGGGCAATCACCCCGTTTGAAGCTTGGCATTGCAAGAAACCCAAGGTTGACTACTTTTGGGTGTTTGGTTGTATAGCCTATGCACATGTTCCGAAAGAGCTTCATGGGAAGCTTGATGACAAGGTTGTAAAATGCATATTTACTGGCTACAATTTGGAAAGCAAGGGCTATCGCTTTTATGACTCACACCCATAAATTTTTTGTCAGTAGGGATGTCATATTTGCTGAAAATGCTGCATTTTCACATGATCAGTTTCAAATGTGAGCCACCCATGACATTGGTGATGTCTTTGAGGGTCACTTACCACTTTCTTTGGAGTTTGTGCTTGCTGTAAATGGCGGGACAGACATAATACAGAAAGTTGTTTCTGCACCATATGTGCGTGAACAACAGGGTATTGATGATGGTTTGCCACATGTAGTATAGCATGAAAGGGCTGCTGTAAATGCAACAAAAAGTCCCGAGATGGCTATTATAAACTCTCTAGGAGAGTAACTTGGATGCTTTTTTAGCTCAACGCATTAGAAGGGCTGCTAGACATGCAACACATGATGCAGGGGGAGCCCATTTGGCTGATTTTATGCAAGTAGATAATTGTGATGAGCATGTATTTATGAGCTCACTGTTGGATGATGATGAGTCTACTTCCTTGGATGAAGCTCATCAAGATGTGCCACTAACTCTACATGGAATCTTGTGGAATTACCACTTGGCAAGAAGGCCATTGGCACAAAATGGGTTTTTAAACTCAAATGCAAGGTTGATGGTACCATTGACAGGTACAAAGCATGGTTGGTAGCAAAAGGGCACAGAAGAAGGGCATAGATTATGAAGAGACTTTTACTCCTACATCGTGTATGAGTACGGTGAGATGTGTAATTGCTATGGTTGCAAATTATGTTTGGAAGGTATATTAGTTGGACATTAAGACAATATTCTTGAATGGGGATTTACATGAGGATATTTGTATCATAACCTCCAGGGTTTGTGGTGAAAGAGAAAGAGCACATGGTATGCAAGCTAAACAAAGCTCTTTATGGTCTCTTGGTTGTAAAGTCCCTTCGTCTTCGTGTAAAATTATAGGGGCGTGAACACACCCTTATTTGTATCCTAACATATAAATACATTTTATTCTTTTTGTACCGTAACATCTAGCACATTCATCTTGGGATTCACTCTCTCTCATACTCAACATTGTTGCTCCACTCCTGACTCGCACTCCCATTGCGTACTCATCCCTCAAACTAGTATTAGAGCTGTGGCTAAGATGTGCGCGCTTCCCGAAGCCTGTGTGTCAGATTCAACCTATCCGTGCGAAGAAACATCACCTTCGTGCTGGAGAGACATGTGATAGATTAAAAACCTTAAATGTGTTTGCAATTTGCTCGTTTTATACTCTCCGGAACATGTATTAATGCAATTGGGGCAGATTGGTTAGTGAAATTTTGGGGCTTTTGTTGAAATTTGGGGATTTTGGCATTGATGTGTGTAATGCATTTTGGGGACATTGCTAAAGCAATCATGGTGATGTAAGCAATGAAATTTGAGTATTTTATCTCTTGTTTGTGAGATTTTGGAGAAATTGCAGAGGATTCTTTGGTATTTTTGTGTATCAGAAATTGTTGTGGGCAAATATGTATGCAGTATACTTGTCAAGCAGCTCTTGTTGAGTTGATATATTGCTGAATATTCATGGTACAACAGTCTTAGAGATCATTTGCAGATGTGGGATTGTTGCAGATGTATTTTTGGTGACATTGTTGAAGTGGGAGTCCCTTGGCAATGATGTATGCATATCATGTATGCTGAAATTTCAGTTATATTGCTGAAAGTCATTCCCTCTACTACTGTACTTGTATTTGCACTGTCTATAATATAGTGATACTAAATCTTGCTCTTATTTCCTGAAATTTTGGGCTGAAATTAGCTGAGTATTCAGCCTGTTATTTGCTGTCATAAATTACAGGATTGGTACTTGGCATTTTTGTTGACAAATGGCCACTAATACTTCTAGCACTAGTGACACTAAGTCCCTCATTGAAACCAAGAGGTTTGATGGCACTGGCTTTGATCTATGGAAGGACAGGATGCAAGGCATTTTGTTTCTCAAAGACTGTGATGATGCTCTTTGGGAAACAAGCTTGCAGCCATGGTAAATGAGGTTTGGGCTAGACTCAACAAGAAGGCCATTGCATACATTAAAGTGGTTGTATCTGATGATGTACTTATAGACATTAAGCGTCTTGATACAGCTTATGGTGTATGGGAGGCTTTGGTTGTTTCACTTAGCAACAACACTGCTTTAACCTTTGATGGTGTTAGAGGCTCTATCCTCAATGAGGAGATCAGAAGAAAGTCCATTGGAGAAAGCAGTGGTTTAGTCTATCATCTTAGAGGTAGGTCAAAGAAGAGGGGGAATGCAACAAATAAAGGCAAAAGTAGAAGTACAAGCAAGGGCAAACAATAGGATGTTACTTGCTACTATCAGTGTGGACATAAAGGGCATAAAAAGCCCGAGTGCCGATACTACAAGAAAGAGTAAGAAAGAAAGAAACAACAGGGAAGAAAAAGGATGACAAAAAAGATGATGATAGCTCTCCCTCAATAGAAGTTGCAAAGGCAATTGTTGCATCTAGTGTGGTCATTGAAGAGTTCTCTGACACTAGAGAGATACTTGTTGCAACCTCATGCAATGTAGACACTACGGCAATAGCAAGTGATATGCACATCACCAAAAAAGAAGTAATTGATGCCTTACTTTCAACTCATGATAGGCTGTCTCAATCATGGATAGTGGACAACTATGCCTCTTTTCATGTTACTTCCTCCTTGGAGTCATTTTTTGAAAACACTACAGGTTGCCTAGGCAAGGTTTACTTGGGTAATAACTATGCACATGAGATAGATGGTATAGGCATTCATTTGGTTCTTGAAAACAGCCACGAGCTGATTTTACAGGATGTCACTAGCATAAAGAAAAGTTTGATGTCAGTTGGGCAGCTTGATATAAGAGCATTTTTTACTACCTTTGGTGGTAGATCTTTGAAAGTCCACAAGGGCTCTATGCTGATTGTTAAAGGCAGCGAAAAGGGGACTTTGTACTATTTGCATTGCAAAGCATCACTTGACAAGTTCTTGGCTGTGGTTGGAGTTCATTCATAGATGGAACTTTGGTACAACAGACTTGGTCATATGAGCCAAAAGGGCCTTTAGATTCTCTTCTCTTTAGGGAGATTTAATGTAAAAGGCTTTGGTCTCGAATTTTGTAATGATTGCATATATAGAAAACATATGAAGTCTCCTTATTACTCTGGTGTTGTTAAGAAGTCCAATGCTCTTGATTTATTACTCTGATGTGTGCACTATGCCCGTTACTTCATGCACGGTACTTTGTCACTTTTATTGATGATTTTAGTAGAAAGTAATGGGTGTATGTGTTAAAGAGCAAAAAGGAACTTTGGATACCTTTAAAAGGTTTCCTGCTTTTGCTACCACACAGAAAAGACTTTAGCTAAAAGCTATAAGAATGGATAATGGGGGTGAGTATGTTTCTAATGATTTCAAAAAGTTTTGTGAGATGCATGGTATTAAAAGGGAGTTGACAACTCTTTATAATCTTGCATTGAATAGCATGTTTGAAAGATATAATCGCACACAGTTTTGGGAGAGGCTCTTAAAACTGAAGTTCATGTATGCAATCACTCTCCAAATTGTGCATTGGAAAATAGCATTCTTGAAGAGGTTTGGTTTGGTAAACTTGCTTAGGTAGAAACCCTAGATCGTTGTTTGCATGGGTGTCCAATTGATCTAAACATTCCGTGAATGTGGGTAGGACCTTTGGGTTTGAGGGTTTCGACTTGGCGTCCAAGTACGATATTAGGCTCCATTTCTAACGTGCTAGGCCCTAGCTAGTACTTGAGGTGTTTATCGTATCGACTAGTTATGTCTATACGAATCCCTAACAGTTATAATATTACAAGTGATTTAGCTAAATTAATCTACTTGTCTCGCGACAAGGACAATCCTTTCCTAGAGATGATAAACTTGTTCTAAAGGTGTAAATAGTTGCAAGACATCACAATAGAGATGAAGTCTATGTATGCAAATAATACTCGGGAGTTTGTATCTTTTGTCCAAGGATCGAAAAGCTATCCCTAATAAATGGGTTTACCAAGTAAAATGTATTGAGGGGAAGCAAAGGCTATACACAAAAGGAACGCATAGACTTTCAGGAGGTATTTTCAATAGTGGTGAAAATGACTACACTCGGTGTTGGTTTGCTCTTACTGCATCCTTGGATTTAGAGTTGGATCAGATGCATGTGAAGATTATTTTTTTTCATGGTGATGTGGATGAAGAGTTGTACATGAAACAGCCAAAAGGCTTTACCATTCTAGGGAAAGAGCATTTAATTTATAAGCTGAAACGTAGCTTATATGGGTTGAAACAAGCCCCTAGACAATGGTACAAAAAGTTTGATACCTTCATGCTCAACCATTAATTTAAACGCAGTCATGCAAATCACTACTTATGCAATAAAAAGGCTGATGATGGAAGTCTTATTGTGTTGGTCTTATATGTGGATGACATGTTGATTGAAGTAAAGCATAAGAATACTTTGAATGCTCTTAAAAGTCAACTAAGTTCAGCCTTCTCTATGAAAGATTTGGGAGAAACTGAACACATTTTGGGCATGCACATTAAAAGAGATGGAAGGCAGCCCTTCTTGTTTCTCTCACAAGACAAGTACATTAGCAAAGTACTTGACCGGTTTAATATGACTGATGTTAAGCTTCTTGGTGTGCCTTTACCGCCACATACAAAGCTTAGCAAATCTGATTGCCCAAAGGATGATATAGCTGTTAGTGCTATGAAGAGCATACCTTATTCATTAGCTTGTGGATCTTTGATGTATGCTATGGTTGCAACTCGCCCTGACATTGCTCATGCAGTGGGAGTTGTTAGAAATTCATGTCTAACCTTGGCAAGCCACATTGGGAAACAGTGCAGTGTATTTTCAAATACTTAAAAGATACACAAGAAAAGTGTATATGCTATGGAAAGGGTACACTAGAGTTGTAGGAATTCTGTGATTCGGACATGGTAGATCTTGACACTAGGAAATCTACTAGTGGGTATGTCTTTACTTTGGCTGGTGGGGCTATCTCTTGGTGTTCAAGGTTGCAGAAAATTGTGACACTATAGAGGCTGAATATTTTTAGCCGTAGAAGCTTCTAAGGAAGCTATTTGGCTTGGCCATTTGATCAAGGACTTTGGTCTTTCTTTATGTACTCCAATGCTTGGCTGTGATAGCCAGAGTGCCGTATGTCTGGCTAAGAATGCTATGTTCCATGCAGGTACAAAACAGGTAGATGTTCGGTACCACTTTATATGACAGGTCTTGGAAGATGGTCTTGTCACATTGACTAAAGATCAAAACCCAAAATAACTTTGTAGATCTTCTCACTAAGAGTCTTGCAATGACTCAACATGAGCATTGCATCCGATTAGTGGGAGTTGGTTAGCTTAAAGGTACCCTATGGGCCTTTAAGTGGGAGGTTGTTAGGTGTAAAGTCCCTTTGTCTCTGTGTAAATTTATACGAGTATGAACATACCCTTATTTGTACCCTAACATATAAATACATTTTATTCTTTGTGTACCATAACATCTTATATACTCATCTTGGGATTCACTCTCTCTTACACTCAACACTATTGCTTTACTCCTGACTCGCACTCTCATTGCGCACTCATCCCTTGAGGCTCCTTGTGCATGGCACTCTAAAATTGATGCTTATTTGGCCAGCAAAGGGTTCAAAAACAGTCCAATTACTCCCACTCTATACATTAAGAATGAAGGGCGAGGGTGGCTGATTATCATCCTTTATGCAGATAACATGCTGCTCACTGGACCTTCAGAAGCAAAAATTGTAGATTTCAAGGCTGAATTAAAACATGTATTTGCTATGTTATATATGGGCTGTCTGCACTATTATTTGGGAATTCAGTTCACCTGAAATTAGCATGGTGTCGTTATGTCACAGTCACAGTATGTGAATAAACTGTTACATAGGTTTAATATGCAAGATTGCAAACCTATGTGCACTCCTATGGAGCCAGGCAATTGTTACTGCATTTTGTATCAATTCACTTGTTCCTATTATTGTTGTGCTTTCATTTATGTAAGCATTACATTATTTGAAGATTTCACACCAATGCACTTTAGTAGCCCATGCTCTCCCGCATGTAGGGTGTAACAAATGGACTGGGAGCAAAGCTTGCACCATCTTTGTACACACAACCTTCTTATATTTATATAACACCTAACATCATGAAAAGCCTTATCAAGAATATTTTTAATAGATATATAATTGTGATTGAAAAGGGATCGAGTTATAAAAGTTGTACAATTTAAGGAGCTCCTTATGATGAAGGGGTGTTTTGTCCCCTCATTGAATCTTTGGCTTCCCCAACAATATATCATGGACCATGGTATCTCTTGTAAACAAAGTTCAAATCTTTAAAATTTTTCTTTTGAAATTAATTTAGTCATCTCACTTTTGATATGACCTCTAGCAAGTGTCATTACTACTTTCCTTTAAGTCTAGCAGATGGCTTTCTTTTGGCATATGGTTGGCATGTGATCAGACCACCACTCTTGCTGCTCAAAAAATCTCACTAGAAAGTTGGTAGGGTCGTCTTTTCATGAAGAGAGAGAGAGAGAGAAGAAAATCATGTCGGATGCGTATGAGAGGACAAATATACATAAGACATAATGAACTTTTAGCATCTTCAAAGGTGGGGTATAAAACCACATTGCTGCCTCCTCAGAGAGATTTGGATGTCTTGGATGAAAAAATTGGCCTGTTGTGTGCTTCCTGTTTTATAAGAGTTGTGTTAATGAGAAAAATTTCTTCAAATGACGAGTCATATGAGTTGTGACATTGCTTGGCTCATTCCTAATACAAACTTCTTTGAAGTTATGACAAACTTGGTTAGCCATGAGAGATGCTTTTTTTGGCACTTTCTTCCACTTACAGGCACATGTGGTCTGGAATCACAGCCCACCAGATTGGTTGTTTTGAGAGTTGAAACCATTCCATTTATGGTGTACTTAGGGTCCCTGGACCCTTACAATGGCCTTTTTGGTACTTGCTATTTTATCTTAGGTTTCTTTAGACATGCTATTAATAGAATTTTCTTTTCTTGGAAAAAATAGTTAACCGTATGGTAAGATCTTACACACCAAAATTTTACAAGAGACCTATAAACGTATGGAGAGTCATGACAGGCTTCCATTCTGGTTTGGGTGTCCTGATCTCTTCACCTCCCAAGAAGGGTACAGGTTACTGTGGTAATATTGGAAACAACATAGATATTAACATCCATTGTCCATGTCAACTAGCATGCCCTTTGTTCCTTATATGGGTGTCATTTTTAATGGTGCTGGAAACAAACACCAGAAGCTGACAGTGGTGCAAGCACCGTCTCCAAACGAGAGTGAAATTTGTCAACTGGGTTTGATCAATAGCTTGTACGGTGAACCAATTCACTTATACTGCTAGCTTCAGTCATCATTTACGATTACAATTCTTGGTGTTATGCTACAAAATGCTGCCAGTTTGTCTTGGGGGACTGACTAATAATTATCGGACATGGCAATTTACAGTGCCACTACACATGACAAGGCTATCATCACCATGACGTAAAAGATGTTGTACAGACTAATCTGTATCAAGAAAATGGTTTTCACTTTTAATATCATCTTTTAGGCATGTGCATACTTATCCTCCAAATTGCATGTACAATATCGTAGCCAATAACCTGTTCAGGTTTCATGCTAAAATTTTTTTACAGAGTGGCACATTCTGGTTTACTTTGTAGGCTGCACAGCATCCTTTTGTCACTGAGACAGCTTTTACGGGCCCGTTCCAACCACCTGAAGAAGCACCACGGATGGTAAGATCATAAGTCAGAAGATGCAGATCTGTATTCTTAATGTAGATGTGTACTACAGCTGAGCTGTCTTTGCTCCTTTGGCTCTTCAGCCAGTTCACCAGGCAATGACTGTGGATCATAATCCAGTTTCAGGGCATTGGTTTGGTGCGGGACTTTCACCTCAGGTATGAGTTCTTGCAGTACCAGTTTTCCTTTTAATTAGTGCATATTATTCCCGAGGAGATATCATATAATCAAATATGTATCATGAACACTTGATGAAAAATTCTGCAGGTAAATCCAAATGTTGTTTTTCAGTTTGCAAGCCCACAGTATCATGGGCACCCTTCATATGGGAGCAGCTTTGGTAGTCCTGGTAGCCATGGGAGTTTTGGTGATGGCGGTGCTGCACTTGGAGGAAGTTATGGGAGCTACGGTGATGTTTTAGGATCATATCCTCATAGAACACCTGCAGCAGTACAAACTGCTGGCTTTGGGATCAGTCCAGACACTTGGCGGAGAATGGGCCATGTGCCTCCTAGTGCATTTGGGCATACAGCTTTGGGATTCAGTCCATCTAATAGCTCATTTATACCCATGTCACTGGGAGCTAGTCCTTCAAATTTTACACCTCCAACTCATTTCCAGCTGTCTCCTGGATCACCATCAACAGGTTCTCCAAGTAGGTATGGTCCTAGTGGTGGGGGTGCTGCTGCCATGGGAAAAGCTGCTGCTTTTGGACAGTACAAGCGCAGAGGTTGGAACTCACCCGGTTCTAGTGTAAATACAAACAGTGGAAACCGAGCTTCTGGCCATGAAAGTTCCATGATGTCTTGGCACGGTGCATATCAACATAGTTATCCTGGGAATACTGAGGCTAGTCCCAGTTCCTACATCGATAACACTCTGCAAGGCAGTCATTTGGGCTCTCCTCGGAGTTCAACTCATAATCCTTCTCAGTTCAGGCAAAGAAATGGGATGATTGCTGGAACGAACTCAGTTCAAGGCCAGAACTCAAAATTATTGTATCCAAGTGGGTCCTTGGGTGCATTAATCTCAAAGTCACAGCCAGCTACAAGTGGAGGGGATGATACATCTCCTCCTCCTAATCCAGGTGATTGGGATCCAAACTACAGGTTAGTAGAGAACTGTTACTTTTATTCCACATGCTTGGGGTAAAAATGTCAGCTAGCAGGGCACCTCGGTTTTTTTTGTTTTATTTTTTTGGTTTTTTTTTGGGTGGGTTCTCCTGTCTAGGGATACTACATAGTTTCAGCTCTAGCCTTATGCTTATGCCATGGGTGTGGCTTAAAGTGACAGAACTAAGTGAAACAGTATTAGGCTAGATCTCACATATTTTGCAGATAGGTTTCAGCTGTGATGTCAAAAAAGTTACAGAACTACATAGGTTGAATTGAAAATATTGACAATATAAAGGCAATATGCTTTATTTCCTCAAATTACCATTGAGTGGAGTTTTTCCTAGAGAAGCTGTATGGAATTAATTGTATGCTTAAGAATTTCTTAGATCCATTTGAGAAAGTTACGAGGAAACACTGGGCATGTTTCTTTTGAGAACGCTCTTAATAATGAGTCTGGTGTATGAAATTATGTTAGTCTCAATCTGTCAATAATAGCCCTTGAACTTTTCTTGTGCTACTAAAGTAGAAACCTGTTTGAATTCTTTGAATTGGCATACCTAAAAGCTAATTAGTTAATGTGCAAAATGGCCACAATATGCTTTAGGTGATATAAGACTAATCTTGAAGATTACCTGTGATTTTTTAGCTCAAGATTGTTGCAGTTTTCTCTTTTGCATAATTCAAACTGGTTGCAGTGAGGATCTTCTCCTTGAAACTGATGGAGGTGATACGGGGCCAAAAATTGCATCAGCTCTATCAGCTACGTTAGCATCAGGATCTGGTGGTCCTCTAATGATACCTGCATCAACCACAGAATCAAGTGAGAGAGTCAACCAGAGCATACAAAGCGGACCTCAAATATCTTCTTTCAGGTAGCTCATTTGCTTTGCAAAATCAGCATACAGCAAAAGCATCAATCTGTGACACATGATAAATAACATTAACAGTCTTCTGTGCAGGCCGGGCAATCTGGTGCCAATTTTCATGGACAGCAATCCACAGTTATTGCATGGATATGGGATGAGACCTGTATCTTTTGGTCATGCGTCTCAGCAGAATTCTCCCAGTAGGCTGGGTCAACAACAAGCACAACTCTTACAATTCCAGCAGTTCCAGCAGCAGCAGCCGCAGCATCAATGTCAGTATCTTTTCTTGTCCTGTACTGGACATAAGCCTCAGATTCTAGATATTATATCGTTAAAGCTGATTATCAGGTTTCTGTGCAAAACAGGGATACACAATGCACTAGAGCAACCTCAAACTTTACAGCATGGCCCAAGTCATAACCTGAACACTGGTTTTGACATGGCCTGGCGAAATAACTATGCAGGTGCCTTGGAGCATTCGCAAGGGATACATTCACATGAGCAAAACTTTTTACCTGAGAAAGGTTCGCATCGTCGAGGTGGAAGCCTTTCTGGTCAGACACCATTAAACATCAATGAGCATAACGGTGGTGAACATTCTCACTCCTCCTATTTACTTTTGTAATGTGACTTGGAGCTCTTTGGTATTCACTTATGTTGTTTTCATGTGTTTGAACAGGACGCAGAAATGGGACATTGCATGGGGCCTTTCCTCCTGCAAACAGGAAAGATAGAAGGATGTAATCATAGTGAAGTTTTATGTGATTTCAGAGCAGAATCTTCAATATGGGGATGTCTTTGGCTTGCAAATTCAGAAAGGAAAGTTATAAGCTGCCTGGCAAAATAGTTGGGTCCAAATGAAGGTTAATCATGGGGATTGGTGATACTTGTCTCTCTCGACATGTTCAAACAGGGCTCGTAGTGAGATATATTGAATCATACAAAGACGAGCTGGTATCATAGAACAAAATAAAGTTCTCACAGTTTGCTATCTACAATTGTGTCTTTCCAAGCGACAAACATGGAATTTTATGCTTGCACCCAACAACTCCTTGCTGTTGGCTTCCTGTCCAGAGCTAAGATGTGGCAGTGCAGTATTCACTTCTGTTGTCCACCTTGCAACAGCTTACTGAGAAATGCAGAATATGAATACATTGCAACATTGCATGCAGCGTTTGTTGGACTTGGAGCATCATGGTGAAAATGTGAGGTGATAGACCTGCCGCTTATATCAATAGACTGTGATCAATGTTTTGCTGGATCCACAAAGATGAGGAGTTCATCTGGAAGGGGCTTGAATATTTGGTATGCAGAATACAACGTTTGAAGAAGCAGAGCAATTTTTATTTGTTGTGAAAGACAATAGCAAATTGAGGAAATGGACACACACAATTTAACTGCATAGCCCCATATGCAAGTCAGCAGGATTCTAGACGGCAGCAAGGAAAAATTCCTGTAAACTTGAATGGGGCTACAAGATTTAAGTTGAATTTCTCGGCTGCCCAACTCATAAGCTATGCATCTGACAGTGAACAAGTAGACTCAATACTGCGCCAATGCTCTTCTGACCTGGGCAGACACTAACTTCGTGGAAGATTATCTTCTGACATGATGGACGTTAGTCCTTGTATTTTATGATGAGTAATAAAAAGCTGGCCCGCCATCTTGTCTGGATTGAATTTTGTTTCTTGTATCTACTGTCTGTCATTTTCCTTTTTTTTTTCTGGATATGAACATTACAGTGCTTCTTGTACGTACTATGATGCTGCTAACATGGAAATACAGGTCATAGAAATAGGATGCGCATCTTTCCTCTTTTGAGTCTTACAATGTCGATCAGTTAATCATCCTTACAATAACTGCAGGATGGCTGCAAATGTTAGTAGGGTGTAGCCAATATGGATTCCTTTTAAACATGGTTGAGAGTTTAAAATTATGTCATATGTAGTTTATGATGGCTGTTGTTACACGAACTTGATGGTATTCATCTTATCGTCCTCTTGTTTGGTAACTTTGCCTGGAGTCACTAGTGCATTTAAGACTTATTGGTGTGCTATGTTTTGGCTTTCAAATCCTGCAGTTCTTGATGATGATTATACTGGTTTTACTTGGGTTTCCTTGGATGATTAGCAGTCGTACAGCACCTCACAGGTTTGCAGTGTTGTCTTCAAGAATCACGATAAAAGTTTTCTTGTTGATGTTATATTTACGAGATTCTGGATGAATAAGAGAAACATTAACAAAGAAAGATGAGCATACTATGCAAAATCATGGATGATGCAGGAAAAACAACTGACAAATAAGATGGGTGGGGACTGCTAGAAATATTATGCTTTTTGGAGCTAAGCCTTTGGTACTTATTGATCATCAATGATTGTTTGAGTAGCTAGCTGATTGGATATCCTCAAGCCTGTCCAAGAACCAAAAGTTATTGGCCAAGGCCTTTAAAGTTTTGTGTATGTGAAGCTTACAAACTCCTTGGGAGGTTTGCTTACCTTATGGGTTGTGGGCGTCACTTCTTAATGTAAATGGCCGAATCATTGAAGAATATATATAGGCTAGGGCCATATCAGTTATTATATTGACCGAAAGACCGTATCGTTTGCTTAATAGACATTATATTTGCTCACAAGTAATTGATCTTTGGTATTTAACCACTTGCATTTCTTGGAGCCTAATTGTTATCTCTTGGGCAGCCATTGATCTTTGGTATTTTGCCACTTGCAATCTTTGGAGCCTAATTGTTATTGCATGCACTGGCTGCCCCATATCTCATCAAAGCTTTGTTCAGGATGTGCATAGAAAAACATATGTTTAGTGTAATGAAACTGTGTATGTGAAACGGGCCAAAACAAAACGTTTTTGTACTTTCCATTAACTTTCACAAAAAGGCATAACTTTCACAAGAAGGCATATTCATTAGATTCCACATAAAGATGTTGGTGTTTGTTCCTACGTTAGGCAACAAAGCTTAATTCGCTTCTAAAGGATTAGAATTTTGGATGGATAGCATGCATTTTTAGGCATAAATTAGACAATTTTTTGGAATGATACTTGTAGTATAGGGTGGCATAATCACTGGCTGTCTTGTGCACATCCTTTGGTTGTAAGGGTGCACATTTGATCTCTCACACATTGACTTCTAGCAAAGTGGCCACATGCTTGTAGGTGGCAACGAATGGATCACACTTACAATGCTCTTTTCGGTTATGATTTTTTAGAGGAAGTTACCTTTGAAAAAACTATTAGAAACCTTGCAATTCCTTTGGAAGGTTTCCTTGTATTTTATATAAAGATCTAAGAAAAGTGTTGTGCATCAAGTTTCAATCATAGACTCTCACTTAAGAACAAAACAGTTGCTTCAACCCATCATGTTGGCATAGTCCTTGTGGGATCTTTTGCACAATGGGTACTCTCTTTTTAGTAGTAGTATAATAACTCTAAAGATGAGCCAAGAGTTAATCCTAGTATTGGCGGAACAAAAGCTCATAGCTTGACAAGATGCTACAAATGGATGTCATTCATCAAATTCAAAACTTTGATTGGCTCTCTATATGGTTTAATCTAGAAGTGCAAAATGAAAAAAATTCATGTGTCGACTCTAGACCCCTTATGCCAATCTCAATAATCTATGCTCTTCAAAACTTCCATTCATGGTCTTAGAAGATGTGATTACACATGCCTTACATAGCTTCAAGGGCTATAATCAGATGTCATATTCTCCTTAACATCACCCGAAAAAACTTTTCTTGCTCGATAGGCACTTTCATGTACCAAACAAATGGTATTGGCTCTTCACCACCCCCTCAACACTTTGTACAACTCATCTTCAACCATTCTTTAGCACCTTGCTTTGAGTTTTCCTCCAAGACTTCACAAGAAGCAACTCTAACAAGCACTTTCCCCACCTCATAAAGTCCATCTCATTGTTATATGGATACTAGCACCATCATTCCTTGTAACTTAGGAGGCTTGCTAACGACATATTTTATTCATCTACATCTCTTTAGATTTTAACAAAATTGGTTGCCACTGTCCCTTTCCTCATGTCGAAGGCATACAAACCTTCCCTTGATCACATTCGGTGTCAACATTGTTTCCTCAACAATCAATATGCAAAGCCTCCTTTATTTGGCTCATCAACCAAGCCATTCATATGCGGCTCATATGAGGGAGTACAAATCTTCCAAGATTACACTTAGTATTAGTACCACGTCCTCAACACTTCATATCAATGTAGCCTTGTTAAAAATCAATGTGCAAATGCCTCCTTTCCTTTACTTGGGCCCTCAACCAACCTATTTACGTGGATTTTAGATGACTACATGAATTAGTTCATGTATCACCAAGGTATGCAACCTCAACATTCCAAAGTGAAGCACTATCTTGTTGCATATGAAGATTGGTTGGGTTTTTTGGTTTTTCACACATCTACAAGTTGGGCACTACTATTGTTTGCATCCTTGCATTCACTCTTGGCACACGATTCACTAAATTACATTTGAACATTGACATTATGGTGGAGGTGGTGGTGATGCAAATTCACATGGGCCCTGGGGGAGAAAATGAAATTTGAAACATAAAAGGTACAAAGTTTGACGATCTAAATTCATGAAGGGGAAAAATAGGTGAGGCTTTTGAGGAGAAAATCATGGCAAGAGGAATAACATATTGAAGAGAGATGGTGAGCCAAAACTCCATTGCTTTGGTGTTTGAAAGAGACAAAGATGATTCGGACCATGTAGGAGGCTTTGATGCTTGGACCATTTGAAAGTGAAAGCCCCCATCCAAGTATGGAAAGAGGAGATTGTGGATGATCTCTTTGAAGAGAATTTTTAGCTTGTGAAGATGGAGGGATGAAGGCTCATCGTTCTTTGATGATGAAGATTTTATGAGAGCTTGTGTTGATTGCTTTTTGATATAGTGGGGTGCACTTTTTAGAAGTAACACATTTATGTGATACAAGGTAGAGATGTGCAAATCAAGCCTAGAGGTTGGAGTTTTCATGAAGAGGAGATGGACAAGTAAAGATACAAATGTAAATTTTTATTTTTTCTTGGGTTGAGGTGCAAATGCAAGTTGAATGTGCAGATTAGGGCCGTTTGATGCATGAAATGTCAAATATTTTATCTATCTTTAATGTGGTGCATGGCCTTAGCTTTTAGTCAATAAAATGCCATATCAAGCTTTTGCAAATGGATTCCAATAGTTTTTCTTTTGTTAATTAAGTTTTGCTTGAAGGAGAATTAATGGTGGCTATGAAATTTATGATTAATTTAGATTAAAGGCTCACTAGATTGATGGTCTTGGTTTGAAATGGTGAATATAAAATTAAAGGCATCTTCATATACAAAAATTAACTCCAAATGTTTGTTATGAATGTACTTTAACCATATATAGAATAATAGGACTTGATTGTAGCTTAGCGTTAGGTTTCCCACAAATCTTGACCATTCCCATTCACACTTCTAACCAATTGGGAGGGTATGTGAACTCTAAATGATATAAGCATTATCCTCACTCTTATTATAATATTTATAACGTAGATAAATGTTTGCATTATTAGAGTACATGAATGCATTCTAGCATAACTTATGGTTATGTGTGGTTGGAAAATGCCAAAATGAATCAACATGTAATTAGCGCGTGTGCGCGTGCGCGTGCACACACACACACACACACACACACACACACACACACACACACACACACACACACACACACACACACACACACACACACACACACACACACACACACACACACACACACACACACACACACACACACACACACACACACACACACACACACACACACACACACAAATATTTCATGGCTTCTATGATGCAAGATGATTTGTGACTCCCCTCGTGTAACATGCTATACTCTTCAAGAGTATGTTGCAAATGATGTCTTTGTGAACATAGTTAAATCACAAGTTCTCTCAAACATATCTAAGTCACAGTTTTCAAGTATGTTATGTGGTTGACATATTCATGGGGAAATGCATCATGATGTTGAGGAGGATTATTGTGGGTTTAATATGTTCTAAGGTGGCGTGATGTATATAGGATTACAGTGTGATGCTCGTGGGTGGTCAATATATTCTTGTGGGGAGAGAGTGTTTCTTCATGTGACAATTGATATTTACATGGATGTGATGTTATTTGTGGAGACTTATCCTCTTTTTTTATAATGAAGGTACCTTTTTCCAAGACCTTAAAGGATCCTCACTACAACAAGACAAAAGTATAAACACGATAAGTAGATGCAAATTTATGGGCACATCTATTGTAGCATGTAAAATTGTGTTTAATAACATAGACACACGAGACCCTTTTGACACACTTACTGTGCCTATAAACACAAAATTGTTTGGGATCTTGACACACATATTCATGCAATTATAAACATGCCACAATTCAAATTATGTTGGGTCTCATTTGGGTGTTTTCTTTTCTAAAGCAAAAAGAAAGAACACAAACACAAAGTAAATTTGTAATGCACACATATCAAACCCTCAATCCACGAGCTTCTGCAAGGTGGGAAGTGACTTCTACCAAAATCAAAGGTATGTCTTCCTTTCTTTCTTTTGTTATTTAGGGTTTCTACTTTGGGGTTAGATTCTATTGCTGATTGATGTTTTTGTGTCTAAGCCTATAGTCTTACACCATGATTTTAGGTGTGTTACTTGTAGCATGTATTTTTTGCGAAATAAATGTGTATGTAGCCATGGCCTTAAACATGTTGTTCTTCTGTGCTTCTATTCTTTTTTCTATTCAATCATGGTGACAAAGGTTAGGATGACTCAAGATTTAAATCTGTGAATATAATAGACTACAGAAAATCTAGGCTCAAGAATTCAAGATGTTAGGTAAGGTTCAACAATACCATGCATCAATCGATGATGGTGAATAACATACAACCAAGATGATGCTCTTTTCTTTTGATTGTCTTTGATTATTGTAGCTATAGTGAATGTGAGGTGGCACAGATAAGTACATACACAATTCAAGAAGATAATAGAGGTGTCTCTAATCTAATTGTGGAGGGTCTAAGAACAAGAAAAAAATGCTAATGCAATCAGCCCAACACATACGTGAAAGAAAATGAGTTGAATTAATCACTTACTCTCTTATGTGTCAATATGAGTTCGATGTAGGTGGGGTGTGGCAATTGACATAAGGTGTTGTATGAAAGACTTGCATGCATAATTGAGGTAAGACAAATTGTGGGGGGAGAGAGAGAGAGAGAGAGAGAGAGAGAGAGAGAGAGAGAGAGAGAGAGAGAGAGAGAGAGGATGGTTCTTGCCACTTGATTTTCAATATTTGGAGGGTAACCAACACAAGTTTCAAACCCCAATCTCCATAATAGCCCTATCCAATAGTGCTAAGCATATGCATGCCATGGTGGACTCTCCTTTTTTTTTCTTTTCTTTTTGAAATAAAATTGGAAGTATATTATATCTAACTAGGTTGACTTGTGTAGCTAGGTTCATGTAGTGGTATTGTGTATATATTTTTTCCTAGTCCTTGTTTTGTCTTGTTTGAAATTCAAAGTTGAACATTTCAAATTATGAGTGGTCTATAAAAACTAGTTCCTTTTCCTAGAAGACCTTAATGAGACCCTACAATTTGGCATTTGAATGGGAGTGCATTGCCATTGTGAAATTTATTAGCATAAGAAGGTATGTTGATTCATGAGAAAAGTATCATCCTATGATTAAATATGCTCATTACCATTCAATGACTAAAAATACTAATATATCTTAATCTATATGTTTTTAAAAACTATATGATGTTTTAGAAAGTTTTATTCAAGTTTAGCCAATCAGAAGTTTTTGAAGCTAATCATATTTTGCTACAAATTTGTCATATAGCTTGAGATGTCATCGTGAGATGAAGAGTACCTTGCAAAAAATAAAACAAAAAAAAAAAGTTTCTTGGTCAAAGTCTGAGATGTGATGGTATTCACATTTTACTAATTCTTTTGGGTAAGACATATAATTTTTAGAAGCATAATAATGACACAAAAAAAGAGATACACATGCTATCCATGTAGCATGTCAAAGAGTTGGCACAAATCTCTTTGTTGTTTTATAATTATAGGGGAAGGTGCCATTCCCTCGTCTTTCACAAACATATGTACTTTTCTTTACTATTCAACATCATGAGAAAAATGAAAAAATGTAGATTATAACCTTCTCGAAGATCTATTGGGCAACAACGAGAATATCGAATCAGCAAAATTCAACACGTATTAGTTTCACATTTAAAATTTGAAAATATATAGCTAAACTATAAGTTTTACTTTAAATTCAACTAGCTAATTATAACTATGCATGTAAAAGTAACAGTGTTTGTAAAACTAACTATGTAAGTAAATCAAACTATGTACCTAGAATTCCTTTTGATGAAGGCAATGGTAAGTCTAACTATGTATTAAAAAACCAATTGCATAACTAAATCAAAGTATACATAATTAAATCAAACTATGTACCTAAAACACCTAGTAATGTCTTGCTTCTTATGAAGGCATTGATAAGCTTATTATTATTATTATTATTCTTTTTCTTCTTCTCCTCTCTCTCTCTTTGAACCAAGTTATTAATAATTTAATTAATTTTAAGTACTAGTATCCCCTAATTAAGTTATTAATAGTTAATTAAATTTATTTAATAATACATCTTGTTGTCATCCTCAAGAAGTGAACTATTCGCGATAACTGAATTGCAAGTGTCATTGATGTCTTGTCTCATCAAACACTCAGTCTTGGAATCAAAGCCACCGATTGTATCCTGCAATCACACCCTTGACCTTGTGAACTCCATGAACCTATCCTTGCTTGTTCTCTCATTGTCCTTACTCTCTCATCTTGTTGATTTTAAGCTTCTGGGCTTGCTCTCTGGTGCCATCAATTTTAAGCACAAATCTTTGGGCGTTATAGTTATAGTCATGTTGTTGTCATCGTACTTCTTTATACTAATTAACATAATAACTAGTTGATGACTATACAATAATGTGGCTATCGTATTACTTCTTTATTACTAATTAAGGTAAATTGATAACCTAAACTAATCAATGTAACTAATAACTAGTGAGCATTATGTATACTAATTAATATAATTAATAACTATTAAAAAATAGTGAAAGTAATAATTGACTAATTAAAGTAACTAATCACTAACAAATTTTAACCCGAGGACTTTATGGAGATACTTCCTTCTGTGACAAGTAGAGGAGTTGCTTATATGCCCATACCAAGTATGTGAGAGGCATATCCCATGTCTTTCATCTCAAAACTTTTCTTGAGTTGAGTCTTCAATGCATCTAGCTCATCATCATGAGTACTCTTAACAATTAGCATATCATCAACATGTAGCAGCGAAATGACAAGGCTACAATTCATAAGCCTTCTCCACATAAATACACGGATCCATATCACTATGGGAATAACCATGTGAAAGTATAAAGGCATGGAACTTGTAATACCATTCCTTAGGTTTTTGCTTAAGTCCATAGAGACTCTCCCTTACACACTAGGTGTTCCCTGCATGTTTCCTTAAATTCCTTAAGCTACTGCATATAGATGTATGCATGCAAGTCCCCATGTAAGAAAGCCATCTTAATATTCATTTGATATAAGTCCAAATCCATCTACGCAACCAAGGCCAATACCAAGTGAAGGATAGTCATCTTGACCACCACACAGGAGAATATCTCATTAAGAGTCAACTCCCATTTCCTGTTTATAATCCTTAGCAACCAAAGGTGTCTTGTGTATTGGCTTAGGACCACCAGGGGTGCATGTTTACCATCTAGGAAAGAAACCAAATCCTATGTATTATTTTTCTGCAGTGAGTCAAACTTAGATTGCATGGCCCTCTCCCAAGAGTGACTATCACCGTTGCGCATAGCCTCATAGCCTCCTCATAAGTAAGGGACTCACCAAAATCTGTCACCATGACATGACATAATGTATTAGTGGCTCAAAACGATTAGAGTGATGTAAGGCTCAAGTAGAGCATCTCAAAGCTAGTTATGGGGCCTATACTACATGTCCTCTCTATTTAATATCATGATCCTACATAACATGGGGATCTGGGCCACTACAATTTACCAGACTATACCTCCTATGCAACTCTACCACCACCAAGAGTAGTCTTATTCATGCACTCTGCAATATTATTCTGGGGTGGGGTATAAGGAGGGTGTAAGAGGCGGTCAATTGATGCTTAATACATCTCTCATCACAAAATTACTCAAATGGATGGTCATAAAATTGTAGTAGATGGATGTACAACTATAGGCAACAAGCAAAAGACAAAGCTCCCACTACCAAGAATATATGGATAGCAATTGGAATATGTAATGCAACTAGCAATGCAAGATGGGCATAAACTAGTAGGGTACACAAATACTACCGAAGACCCAAAGATGTCAAATAGATGAAGTTGCAATCCTAAATAAAAGAGTAGCATATACATAAGCCAACAATGCATATGAGATCTCTAGAAGCAATAGAGATCCACCAATTTGTGACTAACTTACTACCTATGAATAGTGAGGCTCAAGTACATAACCAAGTATGCATTAAAAGCTGAGAAACTCATCTAATAGGAAGAAGTACCAAGTGTACAAACCAAAGCTAAATTATCCCAAAATCATTATCAGTATGAACAATGTAGACCATAACCAATTGACCATATATACATAGGTAAGTAAGAGTCTCCCACTAACTCAAGAGTCCAATCTCTACAAAGAAAAGATCAAAGTGCTCCCACAAAAGCAAACTAGAATGTCCAATGTAAGGCAAACCTCAATACATATGCCTCATAGCATCCAAGTGTCCAATGAGATAAAACAATACATTCATGAACATGTACATGCAATAAACATTCAATCCCGTAAGTGAAAAATCACTAAAGCAAATAGCCACAGTAAGTATGTAACCACTAGAGATCAAATCCAAAGAGCTTAGATCTCAACAAAAGTATATCCATGCAGTATAACCAATGTTAAGCATCAATATATAAATGTAGTATCCCCAAAGCATGTGTAGGCATTCAATACATAAGCCTTCGCAGTGAATGCTTGCTGGTCATAGAGTATTACAGTAAAAAGCCCTTCAAGAACTTAGCTAAACGAGCTCCAATCTGTCGAAAAGCATTGTGCAAGCATCAATACATCATTTGGGCAACATTGCAAAATTGTCCCATAAGCATCAATAAAGCATAAACCAAGAAAATACTTGCTATCCGAATAGTGAACAATGTATCTCTCCTCAATTGTAGAGCAATGATTGATCCAAACCTCATAAATGGAGCTCAAGACATTGTTATAGAATCCGAGAAGAACCCCAAATGTTAAACAACAAGTGGAAGAACCACTAGGGAGCAATGGTTAATGACTAAGGCTGATATTGGGGGGACTACCTTGCTATGCTAGATCCTTTAGGGTCACTTGGGAAAATGGGGGGAGATGCTTTGAAGTCTAGGAAAAAAATTGAGAATGAAGGGGAGTTCATTTGAGTGATTGCCATGAAAGATAAGAAGGAAGCTCTCTTCTTTGTAGAAGTGAATGTTGATGAAGCTCCTCAAATTCTTGCTCTAATACCAATTGAAAGGTGGAGCAAGAGGTGAGAGCACAAGCGAAAGCAAGAAGATGCAAAAGCTATGGAGGTTCAAGCAAGAGAGAGCAAGATCATATGTGGGAACTCTATCAATCACAATGTTTGACCTTCCTTCCTTTATTCTATTGTCATAGAAAGAATAAAGAATAACAACGATGGGTGGGTACCACCTGTCGTGTACAATTGTGTGGGCAGTAAGAACAAATAAATGGGGGAGGCTAGGCATATGTGACCTTTATCTTTGAACTTTAGTCCTTGAGTAGTTTCAAGATCCAATGTTGATGCTCTGATATTTTTCCTTGTTCTAGACTCTAGCATTATTATAAAAGATCAAGGATATCAAACAAGACATCTTGAGTTGAATGGGGAATTGCAAATGTTATAAAACTTGTATGTACATTGACTAGAGGACCAAAAGCCATCTCCTATTAAGCTTTGCAATCCAAGGAGAGGGAGGAAAAGGTTAGAATTGTCCCAACCAAGGTCTCTAGGTTAAATTGACCATTCAGTTTTAACAACTATCTTAAGATGGGGGCCTATACAAGGTTCTTTTGGTGATAAGGTTTATGTCATTAGTTGTTAGTAAACATCTTCGTTTAAACCATGAGTTCAAAACAAATCACTACTATTATCATCCCAAAGATCATCCAAATTCACTAAGCCCTCTTAAAAATCCTAAAGGCTTGTCTCATTTTACCCAACCCAAATATAGTAATGTTTTCATATCTCTCTGCCATAAGGGATATTCTCTATTTCAATTTGTTATAAATAAAATTCTATATCAAATCGACTTCTAGCATCACTAAAGAGATCAAAGCCACACTCATAAGTTGAATTTTTTTCTAGATCTGCCATTTTCTTACAAGGGTTCAATAATATGATGGAAGATACTAAACCAAATGGGTTTCATAGTGAAGTGTGAAGTTGGGGTTATGACGGTAAAGAAAGTTTGATAATTCTGAGCCAAACCTCCTAAAGGCATTGATCTAGAATTCTTAACAAATGCTATGGTCAAAGAATCTATCTTCTTACATAAGCTACATTTAGAGAGTTGAAGGTTTTGCATATTCCTATGTAGTAGAATAGCCAAATCATTGTCTTAAAGGTCTGTACACTCATATGCAATAAAATAGCCTAGTCCTCTTCTTGATTGAAAATGCATTTGATCATCCATATAAGAACCCACAATATTAGGGCTAAATAGCCCAAATTATGTAGCGCAAACCACTAGCCTTTTTTGGACACAAATTTATGGATCTTAAATTTATTATCACATCCCTAGACCATAAAAAGGTTACTGGCTAACACCTCCAGCTTGACCACACCAACATTAGAAGGTTTCCAACAAGAGAGAAACTAGATGGATGAGAGAATAATGATGTGCTTTTAAGAACTGCAATTCAAGAGGCAATAGTCAAGATTTTTCTTGATTCATGATCCCATCTTTACTTAAGGGAAACCATGAAGTCCATGGGAATGCCAAACTCTAAAAGTTTGGCCTTTTTCAATGGTCTTGCAACCAGTCTCAATGAGCCATCTAGGAGGATCGTGTATCATAGTCAATCTTGAAAGGATTGATAACAACGCTATAATCTGGCTTTAAAAGCTCTAGAGAGAGTTATAAAAAAGGATATGGAAGAGGGTTCATTGTTGGTAATGCCATTTTTTATATAAGGATACTCATTTAAAACCATGTCATTGTTGCTACTTGAGAGACTACTACCTTTAAGATGACTAGCATCAATGTTAACCCTCAAAAGACCAAGACAAAAAAATTGAAAAATCAAAAGTGAAAGATAGTCCCAAGGCAAGAGGAAGATGGAGGACAAATGCACACTCAGAAAAATATGAAGACACAAAGTACAAGAAAAATTCTAAATGTAGGAGGAAGCGCACAAGAATAAGCGCACCTTAATATTTCAACAAGAAGAGCACTAGGTGCATTATTGTAATTCATTTTGTAAAAGAGCACTAGACTCTCTTCCGTGCAAGTTGTAAAGAATAAGAAAGGGTATGCAAGAGTGGAGGAATGGAGGTCGGGAGGAGCAAAAAGGGGATGGCTGCCCAAGGAAGAGATAGGGTATGTATAAAAGTCAAAAAGTGAATTAAAATGCTCATTCTTGTTATGTGGCCAAACTTTCTCTCTTCTTGCCTCTTGCTCTTACTTCATTCTTGTGTATGAGAGAGGGAGAATGTGCGTATGAGAGAGTGAGGGATGTTGGAGAAGTTCTTCTCTTCCTCTCTTCATCATCAACATCTTCTCTTCTCATTTCTTGTACAAATGGCTATGGAGGTCAAAGCTCAGAGCTTAGAGATGGAGCTTCTTTGAGAGCGCATCTTAGATCGTGGAGTTGCTAGTGGATTAGTGGGAGGAGGTAACTCGATCAAATTCAAAGGTAAGCGCACTACATTTGTGTGTGGGAGAGTGTGCATGGCTATGTGAGAGGTACCCATAGCTCTCGGCTTGAAACACTTGAAACAATAAGCAGTTCCATGGGTCTTGGTTGTGTGCTCATGAGAGCATTGACATTTTGGTTCCGCTGCCGGGACAATGGATTCAAGCTTGAGTGCTTGTGTGCTCCAAATCGAGTGACGAAGTAGGAGTTCATCTTCGAAAAATGGAGCTTAGCTTTAGGTAGGAAGGGAGGGAGTCAGAGGCCATTCAATCTCTCTTATGGATTAGTTTAGGTTTAGAAAGCTTTTTGTGCATTGATTAGAGTAGGGGAAGTGTATTTTGATCAAGTTTAAGACATTATAGTTGTGAAATAAGGAAAAATGCAGGATAAGATAAGTCTCTATAAAACCAGGAAACAGAGGAACAGAGAAAGGAAGGAAAAAGCTTTTTGATGTCTGGGAAGGAAAATAGAGAGTAAGTGGAGAGACAGGGGACACAAAAGGTGGAAAAGGAGAAGAGAGAGCTCATTTGCACCCAGTGAGATTGAGAGAGAGAACTATTGAGAGAGATAGAGAGTATTGGTCAATAGAGGCAGCAATAGAGTAGCAATCCCTTGATATTCATTGAATGATGTTAGCACCTTGGCTGCATTAGTAGGTAGTGCATTTTATTGATTTCATCCATTTCTTGCCATGCAATGTTTTTCCCTATGCCACTTGGATGGTGACCACATGCCTCGGGTGACCATTTTCTTTAAGGGCCCATTTGGATGGCCAAATATGGGACTTGGATGGTTAAGTCGTCTAGGACTCGAACGAGTAGTCTAGAATACCAATTTTGACCATTTTTTATCATTCTAAGATCTGTTATGGCCTACAATTAACTATCCAACAACCTAGGTTGGAATCCAAAGTAGCAGATGAGACCATAGAGCTGTTTGTACTCAAAACTTTGACCTAACAAACCAGGATTGATTGAAATAACTAACCACCAAACACCATATTGGGGAATATGGGAATTTCCCATAAGTTTGGGACACGTGGTCAAATCTTTGGATTTATCATAACTTGAACACTATAATTCCAAATCGAGCGCTCTATAGCTCAATAGATTCCATTTTTCAAGCGCTTTCCAATGATAGGTTGCATCATATGGTTTCTAGAAACTTATGGGCATATTATCCCGATGCCACCTTTTTAGTATTCAAAAAATGGGAATTGGGAGATTCCCGAACTCACTAATATTGTGTTACTAGTAGTCACTTACCCATGGAAGAGACCTAAGTTGGCCGTTTGGGTTGAATATCCATCATGCCACCTATCACAACCCATGAGGAACCCAAAATCAACTGGTAGGAGTAACCATAATCCGCATGAAAAAGCTGCAACACCATGAAATGGATTGGATGTGATTGACTTCATCGAATGTTATACTTTGCATTATAGACAAACACATGTGAAAATTGAAAGGCCTAATTTTGCATAGTTCACATTGAGTTGCACCGCTCAAGCATATAAGTGTGTGTACATTTGCAGATTGACTAGATTAACAATGAACACACTAAAGGGGATTAAGCTAAAACAAACCCACCAGTAGGAGTGCAACCCCAAAAACTAGACAAGTGAACTAAGACACCAAGAACAAACATCTAGGGAAGACAAAACCATCTGACCACCATTGAGAAGGGAAGGAAGTATTAGCCACTATTAGAGACACATCTTTAGCTGGCTTAGTTGACCTCATAGAAGCACTCATGGGTCAAGAGAAAACCATCATGGTAGGTACCATCTCAAATGAGAATGACCTTGATCTTAACATGGCAGGGTACCCAAACAACATCCAAAGACTTGTCACACAATATGACCAGCACAAGGATAGCGCATCATGGAAGACCAGCAGGCTGATATCATAGCCAACCTCGAGGAGGAGAGGAGACTAGGAAGGATAGCATTGTAGTGCATAGCAAGCTATAGCCAGGAGTAAAGGGCTCAAAGGTTGTGCCAAGAGAGAGAGAACTCAATGAGATTCACAAGATCCTAGCCATCTGAGGGAGAAATAGAAAGGGAGGCAATGCCGATATAGGAAGAGAGCCTTAGAAGCAAACCTTACAATGAGTGAGTTACTCACAGAATGATTACTAGATAATACCAGTGCCGAGCAAAGTGGGGCAACCTTGGCAGCATCATTGCTAGCCGGCGGGTTGGGAACCCAAATACTAGGAGCCAAACAAACATGTTCATAGTGGCCAAGCAACTGGATAAATATCA
Organism: Lygodium microphyllum; assembly: GCF_053477565.2. Taxonomy (NCBI): domain Eukaryota; kingdom Viridiplantae; phylum Streptophyta; class Polypodiopsida; order Schizaeales; family Lygodiaceae; genus Lygodium; species Lygodium microphyllum. Next base: position 9,424,689 of record NC_141141.1, read on the forward strand.
AGCATGCAATGACCCCTATAGCTTCATCAAGAAATTTGAACAAGTGTGCGAGGCTAACAACCTCATGGACCCCTGCTCAATGAGGCTAACAAGCTTGGGAGACAAGGGAGGCACTTGGTTTACTAGTCTAGATAATGCCAAACACAATAACTTCACCCATCTAAAGGATCTCTTCATCAAGAGATTCTCAGAGGTGGGATACTCCAAAAACCTCATTGTTAAGTTGATGAATGTCAACCAAAAAGACAAAGAGGACATACAAGACTATGCCATTCATGTGAGGAGTCTTTACTAAGAGGATACCTACAGCAGCTGAGCAACCCAATGAGAGAGCAGTCTCCACTGTATTCATTAATAGGATCTACAATGAAGAACTCAATAAGGCCTTAATGAGCAACTCGAATCGGCAAAGGGATGTGCTGGCAAGAGTCTTTGAGGAGGCTATATGAGTGGACAACTTACTCAGAGGAGGAGAGAGAAGTTCTAGTGCTACACAGTAAGGGAGCAACACGTTTAGAAATGCTGAGAGAACTACATCACACTTAATGAACGAGTAGACCCCAGCAAGCAAGACAAAGGAAAGAGCATTGACCAGACCCAAGTGATAGTTGAGCTAAGTCTAAGCTGGCCAGACTACAGGGGTCAATATGAAGGCCAATACAACCTCATGTGAAGTGTGTGCATTGTGGAGGGAACCATCTGCCATCTGAATGTCCTGATCCTAGATCCCAACCTTGTGCAACTACAAAAGATTCAGGCATGATGTTGTGCATTGCCGATTGCCAAGACGGTTTCCATACCAGCAACCCTATACTCAGACACACTATCCAAGAGTTAGACAACCTTTCTTTGGAAGGGGAGCCTCTTTGGCTCTACCCACAGCTAATGGTTTAAAGCCAACCACTCCAAGGATCGACATTAACCCCATAGGAATCCCCAAAACTACCAGGGCCCATTGTGACCCATCCACCAAGTTATACTCCATTGAGCTTTGTGGAGGAACCATTGGAGGAAGACTTATATGTGAACCCTTATGTCTCCTATAACGAGGAGGGTAATTCCATGTTGATGGACTTTAGGCCTGCGTCGGTCATGGCTTTAGGCAGAGGCCTAGCATGTTGGATGTGTGGCCATCTAGGACATATCTCATCCCAGTACCCTAAAAAGGAGCAAGAAAATAGGGAGAAGGTGGACCTGAGGTGTTCCAAATGCAGAGTCACACACTTATTCACCGATTTCCCTAAGCGAAAACCTTGCACTAATTCAGCGACCATACCATCTGTACCAATCAGACTCTTTTGTGTTGAGTCACCTATTAATGATGCCACACCCATCCCCATAAATGTCATGACATGAGCCCAAACAAAGCATGTCAATATCTCATTACCTAGACCTAGTAACTTAGATGCACACTCTATAGGGAAAAAGAGTTGACGAAGGAGAAAAAAGAGGACAGATGCAAAAATAATTGTCAAAATAGAGAGTGAAACCACTTGAACAAAAGGAAAGTAGGTTATCGATGCAGAAGTAGAAACATCTACTCCTAAGACAAGAGAGAAGGGAAGTTCTAAGGTTTGAGAGTACCCTGACCCCAACTAGCAACAACTAAAGCCTATGGATAAGGTCAAGGAATGGGTTAAAGAAGCACAAGCTCACTTGTGAGATGTTGAACCTATCATTGAGGATGAGATCAATGAACTCTCAACCATGAGTCCACCAATCTCTCCAATGTACTTGAGAGCATGAGGGGCAACATCACCACATGCACAATCACATGGGTAGAGCATGGATGCCATGAATTGATGGGTTGCCCAAGGGCATTGGCAAGAAACCCATTAAGTCAAGGAGGAAAATACAATTGGCAACTTGCTAAACACACTTACATCAACTCTTGTAATGTTGCCACTCGGAGAATTGCTTAAGCAAAACCCCACACTACTATGGCAAGGGTTGAAGCAATGTGTAGAATGAACCAATAAACATGAGCCACAAGAATTGTCTGACGATGATACTATGATGCACATACCAAGCCTAACACTTAATCCAATATCTAAGTCCCCACAAGTGAATACCTTTTTGGAAGGCACAAAGATGCACACAATCTTACTTGTCATTGCCCTAGGAGACACTACGTGGAAGGGGATCATAGACACAGAAGCAGGATTTAGTGTACTTAGCCATGCAATCCTGCAAAGTTGGGAAAACAGATGGTAGATTATGAGAAAGCAGGATTAGTCAGTCTCAGAGCGACGACCACATCATTGTTTGGAGTATAGTCAGTCTTAGAGCGACGACCACCAGGGGAACAACCTCATCCAATGAGGCTTGTGAGTACAACTCTGAGTCCAAAGCGAGCTTTGATATTAACCCCAAAATGCCTTGACCACTTGGGACCAAATGCACCAACGGGGACCTTCTAGTCCACCTAAGGCGCAAGAGGCTAAAGGATGAGAAAAGGAAGCATTCGAAGCTTGCAGAAGAGCTGACCGACAAAGGAATGCCCAGGATGTACACAAGAACTTCATGAAGTTTAAGAAGAGTGATCGAATAGTGGTGTTAGTAGGAGCCAAGTGGAAAGGGCAAGCAAGTGAACCCATCGAAAGACCAACCAAAGTTAAGGAAGTCAACTTGGCAAGGGAAGGAAACAAGCCCCGACCTGTGTACATAACAGATGACCTAACTAAGGAGGAGGAGAATGATCGCATACATCTCTTAAGGAAATTCTCTGCCGACGTGCTTGCATGGTCCTTAGACGAGCTAAAAGAAATAGATCCGAGTATCGTGACTCATAATATTCCCATGACCCAAGGTGCAGTACTAGTTAAGCAACAACCATATGCAATGAATCCTAAGCATGCACATGTAGTGCAGGAAGAGATTGATAAGCTACTAAATGCAGGATTCATTTATGAGATAGAGCACATAGACTAGGTATTACCCATAGTGATAGTCATAAAAAAGAATAGAAAGATTCGAGAGAACTATAAAAATGTCAACGTAGCTACAAAGAGAGACAACCATCCATTACCATACACTAAGCACATGTTAGAGAGAGTGGTAGGAAAGGAAGTCTATAATTCCCTGGATGAATTTTTAGGCTCTAACCAAGTGCAAGTCCATCCAGATGATAGGCACAAGAGATGACATTTACCACCGAATGGGGGGTGTTTGCCTACATAGTCATGCCATTTGGGCTGACCAATACCCTACTTCTTTCTAGCACCTCATATGTGCTATCTTCAAGGACATGTTCAGAAAATGGTTGGAAGTATTTGTTGATGACTTGTGTGTCCACACCACCTGAGAAGAGCACTTGGAAAAGCTACTAATAGTCTTTGAACGGTGTAGGCAATATGGACTCTCACTGAACCCCTTAAAGTGCTAGTTTTGGGTGAAGCACAATTGTATTTTAGGAGTTCAATGCTCCTTAGGCCACACGGGGTATTGCCCACAGTTTGTGTTGAACTATGCATTGATTTCCAAACCTTTGAACAAGCTATTGATAGTATTTGAGTGGACCGACAAATGTTAGCAAGCTTATGAAAGGTTTAAATGGGCTCTAACTTTAGCCCCTATTAAGAGCCCCAGATTGGTCTATTACCTTCCATGTCCACATTGATGCATCTAAGTTTGCCATGGGGGGTAGTGTTGTGCCAACTTGATGAGCGTAATCTTGATTATTTATTTAGTGAGTTTTGGTAGCAAACAGGTCACTGATACCAAAATTAACTATTCCACAAAATAGAGCAGGAGGAAAGGTTAGCCATGGTGTTTGTTGTAAAGAAGTTTAGACATTATCTTTTAGCAACACCCTTTACCTTCTTTGTGGATCATCAGACATTGCTTTATCTTGTGAACAAACCATGCGCAATGGACGCATTGCTTGATTGTTACTTTTGCTTTCGGAATTTGACTTCTTTGTGGTAATATGCAAGGGCAAAAAACACTATATGGCACATCACATGTCCCACATACCCACAAGAAGCAACTGGACGACAAGGCATCATCGATGACCTACCGGATGCACATCTTTTTAGAATGTCTAGCAAACGAGACTTGTTTAGAGCAGACCTCACACCATATTGTGTGGATGATATCGTCTACATGTTAGAGAATAGCTTTCCTAAATAGCCCATAGAAAAAGCTAGGTTAAAAAGATTGACCTTGAAGATCCAACCCTATTAGTTGATTGCTGATTAATTGTATCGATTAGGACATGATGGACTCTTAAGGAGATGTGTTTGTGAACACCAAATCCATGACATGCTCATAGAAGCACATGGAAGGATTGTTGGAGGACATTTTAGACACCACAACATGCAAGGTGCTCCAGTCTCAATTGTGGTGGCCAATGCTATTCCACAATGCAACTGAGTTTATGAAGCACTGTGATGAGTGCCAACATACCAAAGTCCCTATTCGTAAGAAAATAAAGGATTTGATGCCAGTGATCACACACCAACCATTTGAGAAATGGAAATTTGACTTCATTGGTCCAATCAATCGCCCAATGGCACAGTACTCATCACAAGCCAAGTATATCATTGTTGCTACAGACTATCTCACCAAGTGGGCAAAAGCTTGAGCAACTCACAAAAATGATGCTAGGACCATGACCAAGTTCATTTGGGAGTAAGTAATCTCACAATTCAGTTGTCCCATAGAGTTGGTTAGTGAACAAGGCACACACTTCATCAATGAAGTAATTACTCACTTGTTATCCACCTTTTTGATAATCCACAAGAAGTCTTCACCATATTATCCTCAAGCTAATGGTCAAGCTGAATCCATGAACAAGATCTTGATGAATGTCCTAACAAAGTTAGTCTCTACTTCACGCATTGACTAGGACATCAAGCTCATGGTAGCCTTGTGGGCGTATAGAACGGCCTACAAAATGGCCATAGGATAGACCCCATTTAATTTGACCTACAAAATCGAAGCAATTCTACTAGTAGAGTTCTTTATTCCAAGCTTGAGAACATCAATCCAAGAGAGATGAGAGGGCAAGAAAGTATGGAAAAATCAATTGGTAGAGCTAGAATGACTATTTGAGACTCGTCTCATTACAACACATGCCCTAGTCTGTGAGAAGGTGTGACACATGCCCTAGTCTGTGAGAAGGTGTGACACAAGAGTTGGTTTGACAAGAAAATCAAACAATGAGACTTCGATAAGGAGACCTAGTCTTGCTATACTTGATTAAGGGACACAAGCAAAATATGAAATTTAAGGGATTGGGACCCTTCAATGTTCGCAATGTCAACAAAACAGGCAATGTCAAACTTGAAACCCTAGAGGGGGAGGGCATAGGCTTTTTCAACGAAAGTTGTATAAAAAATTATTACCCTCTATCACATCCACTCCATCCATGTACCTCCAATTATAGAATCACCAATGAATGTGAGTGTTGTAGCCTTCACTGAATTAGAGGAGGAGGAGGAAGTAGTAGCACTCGCCTACCTGCGTAAAATAGTGATTGCTCCAAAAGGCATACACCTTTGTCACACTAATTAATGATGGAGGTGACTCTAACATCTTAACATATGAACACTGGACTATTATGGGACAACCCCAATTGCAACCAACCAATGCAAAAGTTAGTCCATTTGGAGGGCAATCCTATCCACTCTTGGGGAAATGCAAACTAATGGTTTCTATTGAGATTGAGAGCCTATCCATCATTTTTTATGTGCTACCTAACAAGCAAAGTATTGGTAAGGAATCACTATTAGGTCGCGTGTTTTAAAAAAAAGCCCACTATAATGTTGACTACGATTCACAATGCATCCATCTTGCCATAGGTAATGTTAGAATAGTAACGGCTTTCAACAAGGGCACTACAGCTATCTCCTATAGTGCTACTGGTAGTTAAACCTAGTGTCATCCTTGAGGAGGGGGGTAGTGCACTATAATGTACACCCATTGCAAAGTCCCATCACCTCACCATCTAGAAATCACACTCAAATCTATGGGCCATACACTCAAGTGGGTCCCTGAGCATAGATCACAGCCTCACAAAGGTCAATCATTCGAAACTCATAGTTTCCATGCCTCACTCTTTAGACCTAAATGGAGGAGTTGGCACTCCTATAATTCACAGATGACTAGGCCATGCTAGGTCCCAAAAGCCCTATTGTGTACCCAAGGCTACTATGAAGGTAACATGTAGGTATGGTTGCCTAAACTCTCAAGTGGCATATTCCAAAATCAAAGGCCTAGAAACGTACATCAAAATAGGGGAGGAGAAAAACCAAGAGGAAGGGTGTTCAATCCATGAGTGCTCCAATGGTATATCGACCAACAACTCGACCAAGCATTAATGAGTGACTACTCATTAATGAGCTCCCACCTAATAATTTTGATGTTATCAGCCCTACAAAATCCAATGACAAAGAATCAACCAAACTTCAACTTTCTCAAATCAAGCTTGCCACACCCAATGAGAATCCCAAAGTGGAAATACCATGTACCAACTTGTCTAGTCCAACTAAGCCAAATCCACTAGTAGGCCTTAAGCTGTCGCAGCCACAATGCTCCATTCTTGAATTGGTTTCCAACATGGCCTTGGACACATGGGATTATTTAGTAATATGCATATGACGATTGGACTCAGCTTTCATGTTGTCTGCTAGAAGTTGCAAACGGTTGGGACCTAGGCCTACTTGACGAATCCATAGTAAACGAGGTACATTCCTTGGTGTGTTCTTGGGAAGAATACGAATTCATCTTCATTAAGGCCTCCACTATTGCAGAAGAGATGATTGCCAATGAAATTTCAAGAGAACATGCCTTAAGCCAATGATTAATCGCATCCTTCAAGAAGAGTAATATTCCCATGCCACCACAAGAACTTGCTTAGCTTCAATGATTAGTTGAGTCTAAGGCCAATTTCTTATGTAAGTGGTATATTCTACCACTCAATGTGCTCAAGAGGGTTATCAAATCATGACCAATTCAAAGCAATGATGTGCCATCAAGACTTCTAAGTATGACCAGATATATGTGGCCCCAATATCATTTAGAGTATTCGCCATGACAAGAAATCGGCCATTAAACGACAATATCATGCTACATCCATACTTGGATAGAATCTTGATTGAGGAGTAACTCCACATAGCAAGCCAAATCAACTCAGGTGACCTCTTGACCGGCGTATTGACTTACATCACACAATTGGGCATTCATCTACAAAATATGGACTGTCATGCAACACTAGAGTATAACCCGAAGTTTCATGGCTAGCTCTTGAACTAATAAGGTGCACCAAGAATGTGTTGATGGCCCTTACATCTTTACTTCCACAATCCTAGGAAGGATTTTCATCATTTCCAAGGGAAAGGGGATAAAAGTGGAAAATGAATGAAAAATCGAAATAGGAATTGAACTTTAAAGGAAATAATGAATGTTTCTTCTTCTTTTAGTAAATATGCTACATAAATAACTTGTGTAAAATGTATGGATTGATTGATGTGGAAATAAGAGTTAAACTTTAAAGGAAAGAACGAATGGTCCTTCTTCTTTTAGTAAATATGCTTCATGAAGTTCTTGTGTAAAATATATGGATTGATTGATGTGGAAATACTCATTTTGTGATTTATAGCTTTCATCATCGGATACTAATCTTTCTAGCCACTTTACCTTTCGTGCAATAAATGTTCTTTAAGGAAAACTAATTGTGGGTTTTCGTGTGGTGACAAAGACACAAATGGCAGGGCAATAGCATAAAGCCAAACAAGCTCCAATTCTTGGAGGCCAATTCTTGGAGGGGGAATGCAAAAGATACGGCTTAGCTATGGAGATACGCACCTTCAACCAATTGAAATACCGCAACATCCACAACTTTGGGGGTTTGGTAACATTTGAAGAGACAGTTAGGCAGACAATAGAACAATGCATGCTTGCCAAGTACTTGGAGAAGGTGGGGCAGTACATTGACCATAGCAAATGCACTAAGTTCCTAAGGTCCTTTGATGCCCAGAAGAACAGTAGCACAATAACAATTAGACAACAAGATGCCACTAGAAAGGTAGAAGTTGAACCTAGTCGAGAAATTGTGGAGAATGCCTTGGGACTAGTGTGGAAAAACTGAAGAAGAGGTTGAAGAGGAATGTCTACGGGATGCTACGAATGGACAAGAAGAAAGACTAAATGAATGACGAGCTTAGCTTGGCTGATATCACCAACCCGACCATTTGACTGCAAGCAAAGATGGTCTACACCCTCTTCTCAAGTCAAAGGTATAATGCCCTCATGAACAAAATAGGAGTGCCATTGTGTGAGAGCCTTGTAAGAAACACATTGGACGAAATGAATTGGAATGCCTATGTCCAAAAAACAATCCAAGCATCAGCAAAGGTGCTAGCAACAGTACCAAGGGCAACATGGGAGAGTCTTCAGCTACAAACAACAAAGTTAGAAATGAAAAAAATAGCTTCCAAGGAAGGCATCAACCATAGGATTTGGAGGGGTACTAACAAATATAATCCAAGAAGCCTTGGAGGAGGTGGAAAGAGAAGTAGTAGAGAAAACCTCAAGGAACCATCACTGAGATCCAAGAGGAGCATTGCTCCCCCACTCCAGTGAGCCCTCTCATTTCATTCTTAGTAGAGCAGGGGAATGAAGAATTCAACTGTAGATCAATAGAACAAAGCAGGATAATCTACTAAATGAGAAACAGGCTGACTGACCCACGTAGCAACAAGGAACTTCAAGTGAAAGGACAATCAGCGAACAATAAGGCTCAAATATGTCAAGCCAAGTAGCAAGCAGAAATATCACAGTGGAATCCCCATCGGGAGAACCTAGTCTACCATAGAAGAAAATAGAGAACTGTAGAGGGTGGAAGAGAAATCTAGGAGACTTGAAGAAGAGTGTAGGAAGAAACAAGAGGAAGAGGAAGAAAGACTAAGATAAGAGGAGGAGGAGGAGGAGGAGGAGAAGATAGAGTTGGCTATTACGAGATATGTGGAGCAACCCTCTCGATCTCAGAAATTAGCAATAACGATGAGCCCACGCAGGAGGATGTGCTAAGCACAAGTGTTGTTGCAGAAGAAGTGAGACAAAGACCAGTGGGCGAAAGGAAAAGGGTCTCTCTACATGCAGTTCCACTTGTCATGGTCACCTTGACAATCACCCCAATGCAAGGAACCACTGAAGGGGTGGTCAATGAAAGTAATGTCATGGCTTGGGTGCAGTATTTAGTGAGAAAAGTGCAAGAACTTACACCTATACCAAGCAAGGGAGCTCCCCTTGCAAAAACTAAAAGACTAGCAACAACGGATGCCGAATTGCACCAAGGGCTAAAGATACCCTACTTGGAGGTATCAACCACTTCAATACCCTCAATCATGCACAACACGGAAGAATATGATGAGCTAGTAAAAGAACTTTAGAGCCAACTTGACCAGATGATTGAAGAGAAGAAGGCCGCACTTGCAAAGCAAGAAGAAGAAAAGAATGCCTTTGCAACCTACAAGCTAGAAAAAATGAGGATAATGGCCATCATAAACAGGGAAATGATTGCATTAAAAGAGGCCTTCAAGGCAAGGCAAGGAGAAGAAAGCCTAAAAGATCTGTATAATGAAGAAAGGGAGAACCATATGGCTCTAAAGGAAATATGCACCTTTAACTCCATGGAAAATAAATGCCTAGAGCTGAAAAATGAGGAGTTGAGGAGGCAAAGAGAGGAAGCAAAAAAAAAAAGCTATGTGTGGCAAAAACATAAAAAGATGAAGAGGCCACGAAGAAGTTGGTAGAGTTGCATAACCAACTTCAAGCAGCTCTCCACCACGAGCAAGCAATCTTAAAGGAACAAGGAGAGCGTTGTAACGAAGAGAAAGAGCAAATGAATATATTATGGTGAGAGAGTAGGAGTAGGTAATAGCCGCTCTAGCCTAATACCAGAATCAAGGTTTGGAGCAAATGAAAGAGTCAAATCTATACACTAATTGAATGTAGAAGGCATACTTGATATTAGTTATTTCCTTGTTTTTCCTCATCTTTTTACCATCCCAAAATAGCCCTAGATCTCTTTAGTAGTTAAAAACCAAGGACTAAACAAGCTTCCTAATAGCATTAATGATCCTTTCCTTAACAACTTTTATAATTTTCCTCCAACTATGGAATGTTAAAAAAGAGGAGGATTAGTGTGAAGCCAAGCAAAATTAATCATTTTAACATTGCTAGACAAAGAAACTAGACTGGATAGTGATCTAAAAGAAAAAAATCCTTAAAAACTCTATGAAGTCATTAATCTAAGAGAGAAGCAGTTGACTTACAAAACATGTCAAGCATTTCCTTTCTTAGGTTGGGTCAAAGAAAATTCCATGGTTAACATCAATCTCCTTATGGAAAATCTTGCACTAATACTAAGTTTCTTTCCCTTGCTTGAGATAATAATATCCTTACGAATCTATATAGAATGTCTTGTGACCATATTAAAATTATTGACTAGGATCATGAATGTTGAGCAAGGATGTCCAAACAGATTGCATTTCATTAGCATGACTTGCAATATACAAGGAAGCAACAACAAACTCCCTCTTTTGCTTTAAAGTGAGCAACCACCCACTTGTTGGTAGGGTCCCTCGAGATCCATGAGATTGAGGAAATTTTGCTATCGAACCAATAGTAGCCCCAGCAATCCTAATAGCAGGATCTCTACAATATGAAGTATACTAATTAGAAATGGATTTTAGATTTTTGTTAAGAATATCTTGGTTGGAGAACATGCAAGGCTGATTGGATGTCTCTCAACCATCCTCTTATGGTTTTAGATTTTTTGTCAATAATATCTTGGGTGGAGAACATCTAAGGCTGATTAGATGTCTCTCAACCATCCTCTTATGGTTTTAGTGTTAGGTCTTCTAGGCCCTTAATATTGTAGGATTTTATCTTAAGGGACTTAATCATTACTATCCTTATCCTGATTAGCATAATTGCTCTCATTTTTTTACCTACCTTAAAGTATCTCCTTTTGGAGACAATGAGAGGGCTTCTTATCCTTTTTTTGTTTTGAGAGCTTAAGGAGATATAAGTACCCTTCATCTTGTTGATCCATGAGAAGAAGATTGTGTTTTTTGTTATTATTAGCCCTTTGGTATTTTGATGTTAATGGCATTCTTCTTACTTGTGTTATTTCCTCTTCTATTCACCATCTAAAAGCCATCATCTCTGGATGTAGCAAACTCTCATGGAGGGGTCTAGTCTTAAAGCTTGAGGTTTGATCAATCCTTAATGAAATGCCTTGAATGTTTCTATAGAGGATGGGTTATTAATTAATACTATTTCCTTCAATACCAATGACATTAAGCTATTTAGGAAAATCTTTATTATATTTATTTCTACTAACTTGGGGGGTGCTAGAAGGCATTAATGTCTACAATAAGCATTTTTCATAGTAGCTTGCCTAAGGGAAAGGCAAGTAACTTGAGAAAATGATAAATATATATAGGTAAATTAGGAATCTTTACACACATGAGGATTTTCATAAATTCAAACTTATGGGATTACACTCCATTTGAATGGCGAAATAGGGGAGTTTCTCAATATCCATTTTCCATGACCTAGGATGCTCAAAACCATTTGCAAAAAGGTATAACAAGAAGAAATAATAGTTATTGGGAGATAATGCAAGGCGTAAATTCACAACTAACTAATTGTTTGATCTAGTTTTTCATGGGCTTTCCAAAGGATGTGGGCTTCTATAAATACATATCAATGCCTTCAAGTCATGACAATTAGCCAATGAAAGTTGTACCCCATTAAAAGGAATAGTTATGGAGGCATGACACTAATCCCCTGATGTTTTCCATGCTTAGTAAGGTCCTACCTCATATCCAACAATTGATTTATGGTAGATACCTCCAAGTTTCTTATTCTAACCCCATTGTGGACATCATTTCAAGGTCTACTACAAATGACAAAGGAACCATTGTAATCTATATCCTTGTGAGTGTGTGTGTAATTTTATATCATAGCATCCAATGACATGCATTGGAAAATCCAAAAAACCCTTAATAGCCCCAACTTCCCCTACCCCAACAAAAAAGGGGAAAGAAAACTCATCTTTCAAGTATAGTTGGGTTGATTACACATTGGCAACAAAATCCCAACACTTGAAGAAACGAAGAGGCACAATCCCACACATCAAGGCTTTATTAGTTTTGTGTTTTAAGGGCTTTAGATGGAGCCAAATGGGCAACATCTCCCAATCCAACATGCATGTAATCCATTGACAAAGCACTACCGCCACAAGACCATACAACATGCGTGCTAAGGAATTGACACAGATGGACATTGATATCATTTTTCATAGTCAACATTTGAGTTGTAGAGTGAGGCATAATCATAACAATGAGATCAAACACCGAATGTTCTCAAATATCAATCCAAATGTATTGATAAAATGAGGACAATACAACTATTAGGGATCGATATTGTCACAACATAGGACTTTGGGAACAGCAATGCATGATCATAAGTACTAAAACAACTACCAGATACAAGATCAAGGTAGTACTACTACCGAATGTAGTGACTATGGACCGTACAATAGAGGCTCTACTAATGGAGAGCACCCAAGATGCCAGTCAAGAGAGATTGGGAGAAGGAACTCAGGAAGGATATGGCAGTGAAGTAAGAGAACCCTTTGATACTTGACCTCTAGGGCTATGCATATGCTCGAACAACAGCAACAATGATTCACTCTCTTCTTTATATAGGCCGCTGGCTACAACAGGACATTCTCTGTGCCCATGTGCCATCCTAGTAGTCTTTAGTGCTTTTGCACCTATCAGCTCCTTAATGCATTGTTGGCGGCTCATGGCTTCAAAGGCCACTAACTCTCCTTGCCTTTAACATTGGCACGCACAATGGACTCGCACCCACAAAGTCAATCGCTGATGTTGCTATCCTTTGTGTTGGACCTTGGAACTAGTGTGGTGGGGCAAAAGATGGAGCAAGAAGGGTTGGAGGTGGAAAGAAAGGTAGTAGAGAGTGAGGTGGGTTGAGGGGCTGTTGGGCTGGGAGGTGGTGGAGGGGTTGTATTGGAGGTGGTGCAGTTGCATGCAGTGTTCCACCATGAGCTGCTACTTGGGGTTGGCGGAACTGGTGTGTGTGGAGAAGTTGAAGAAGTCTAGGACCGGGGGAGGTGGTGGCGATGCATCTTCCTCACTAACAGGCTTCTCTAGCGCAACCTACTTGCCTTTGTTAGTGGGCAGGGGATGCTCCAAAGCCTGATGCGGAGGGGAAGTGAGAGGGAGCGGCGCCACCAAGGGTGCTGTCGGCGTGCTATGATGGATGGGACGGAGGCATCATGGCATGGGCCATCATGGCCACTACTCCCAGTTCATTCATGCAATACCAGGCACTCGACTTGAATCATTTTTAGGAGGTGACCTTTGAAAGCCAACACCAGACTTAGGAGATCACCTAGTGGGCCACTACTCTTGACAAGTCTCCATTTGATTGATCCTTTGGATAAGTCCCCAACAGCCAAAGTGCTTGGCATATTCCCTAATTCTCCTCCCACAAGTTTGCTTTCATTCTACTGACTACTACTATCTCCAGGATTGGCATTCCGCGTGTTTCTCTACCTCTATCCAAGATGATCTTTCATATTCTTCTTTGTGAGCTTTTTCGATGATGATATCCAGAATTTGACTTTGCTATTTGTCAGGATGAGTATCTAGCTACTTTCCTATTTGAACTCTAGGGCAGTTGCCTCAGTTCTTCACTCCACAATTGATAAAATTTTATTTTCAAATTTATGAAGCTTATGTGGATTGTGATTCAACATTACAATCAATATAACCTCATAGTAATACCATTTTGAACCATAAAAACCCATGAAATTATCATTTTTCTACTAAATCTCACATTACGAGTTTAACAATTTTGATTTTCATTATGTGAGTTGCTGGAAATTACTGATTATTCTATAATTTTAGACATATTCAAACATAATCAACAATTTTCAATCATTTTCCATAACAAGAACGAAAGATTCATCATAAAATTCAATAAAATATCGCTTACACTATAATCTACATATGCATTCATCATATTTCAAAAACGAGAAGCCACCAATGCTCTTTTATAGACGCTAACACTCTCTTTGTTCTTTCTTTTTCCATCCCTTGTATCTCATCTCATGAACCAATATCCATTCCCTCTCATTCTCTCAATCCATATGAACAGTATTTATGGCGAGAGAGAAATAGGAGAGAGAAAGACTGAATTTCTGTCTTTTCATTCAATGCATCAAATCATGTATTGTTTCTCTTGATGTGGAGTGAAGAAGTGTAGCATCTCAATCCCAAGAGGAGGATGCATGATTTGAACAGTTGCAAAACATAATTTTTTTATGAAATGGAGGGGCACAAAAAAAAAATGCCCCCCCTCGTCAAGTTTCATGTCGTTTGGCTTCTTCTAAGCTTAATTAACACATAACTTGCAAAAAAACTAGTTCAACCCCATTGCATTCACACTATCCCACAAGTGATTTCAGAATGAACGGAGGGGCAAACGACCTTGGGTTCGCAGTAATCTGATTGGATGATTGGCTTTCTGGTATCAAAATTTGTCACCGTGGCCCATCACTTGCTTTTCAGCCTTTGGATCAGGTAGCTGCTTCATAACATCAAACCTTGCAGCCATTAAATGGGAGGTCAAACCAACTTCGATCGACGAACAAACACTTGCATTGGATTTCCAATGTCAAAATGCGCCTCGAAAACTCCGTGATCATTATATTTTTTGCCAAAGAGGCCTGTTTCATGGAACTTGAGACACTTTTGCACTTTAAATTTAGCACAAAAGTTCAACTCTCATCCAATCCCTTACCATCCTCCAGGTTGGGGGCCATCTGGTACCTATCATTATACTGGCAATACTCAATGTTGTGCATGGCCATGTTGCAAATGTTGTACCATCTTTGGTTTAGGTCGCATTCAACCTAAACAGATTTGGATTTTGGTGGACTGTGTGCATCAGAGGTTTTTAGCCTCATTCTTCCTAGTGTTTTCCACTAATTTATTTCCTCTATCCTTCTGCTTACTATAAGGTTACTTTTTTTCTTCTTCCTCTTTGGAGTCAAATTCTACACACTGCTAAATCCTACTTCCCAATCAAATTGAAAAGTGGATACATTGTTGTCATCACCTTCATGTTTTGGGGTGGACTTACTGGATGTCTTCCCTTTTCCTAACTTGTTTTTACAAGAACTACTCTAACCTAAGGCTTTCTTATAAAATGGGTCAATGCTGCTACTCAATAAATCATCGAAAGCAAATGCTTTTCAAATAGGTTTATTCAAACCTTGAACATAAAGGGTATTCAACATTTCATCTTTTGGATGAGGATTGGGATCAATGTGACTATTCAATATTGTGAACTTGGCAGTATATGCCTGGACAAATCTATCACCATGTTTAAGATGGCAAAGTCTTTCAAGTTTATACACATCTATTCGGTCTAGTTAGAACTGGATACGAAAGGCATTTAGTACTTCATTCCATGATGGCCAACCATGCTCTGTTGCTAGCTAGGTTGCAGCCTTTTTTCACATCAAGGATTTGAATATGGAGACCTTATGGGCTTCATTGACCTAGCCAAGGTGGTTGATTGTGTATGCCACATTGAACTAATAGATAAAAGCATCTAAATCTTCAAATGACAAGATCGAAAGAACTTGGGGAGGAATATAATGGGTTGCTGTATCATTGAGATCAAAAGTGAGGATGGGGGTGGAGTTGGGGCTATTTTTGGGACACCTACCAGGTTGAGCAAAGCTAGAAACCGACTTGTTAAGTTTAAGGGTGTAATGGAAGGAATGACCAGAAGATCAAGTTGGCTGCCAATTGGAGAAGTGGAACACGAATGATGCTTCCAAAATTCTAGAGAATCTTGCTATGCTTTGGATATAGCCTTATTGAGGATCAAAACAGCCTCAAAACATGTTATCATTTGGCACTATCAAGAGCTAGACCATCGTGTGGGGCCTAATGCTAGAACTTCCTTAGGCGGACCATGCAAACATGTATGCATTCAGATTAGTGTGTAAAGGAATGGTAATTGTGGTCACCATGTGTAATCTATTGACCAAGCAATACCACCACAAGATAGACAACGAGCATGCTCAAACCGATACAAGCAGACACTAACATCACTTTCAATAATCAATGTCTCGATCGTAGAGCATGGCATAATCATAGCAAAGAGATCAAACACCAAATGTACTCAAAGATCAATCCAAAATATATTGATGAAATGAGGAAAATACGACTATTAAGGAGCCGATATAGTCACAACACATGACTTTGGCAATAGCTAGTGTAGGATCATAAGTATTAAACAACTACCAGATACAAGACCAAGGCAATACTACTACTCAATGTAGTGATTGTGGACGGTACAATAGAGGCTTTACTAGTAGAGAGCACCCAAGATGCCAATCAAGAGAGACTGGTAAAAGGAACTTGAAAAGGATATGGTAGTGAAGCAAGAGAACCCTTTTATACGTGACCTCTACAGTTGTGCATATACTCGAAAAACATCAACAATGATTCACTCCCTTCCTTTATATAGGCCGCTACTTGTAGCGGGACATTCTCTCTGCCCATATGATGTGCTATATAGTCTTTATGCTTCTGCACCCATCAGCTCCTTAATGCATCAATGGCAACTCCTGGCTTTAAAGGTCACTAACTATCACCACCTTTAACAATGCAATCTCCCCAGTTAAGGCACATAAGGAGAAGAATTCTATTCAACAAAAAAATATGCATTGAATGGATTTTAAACTCGCACCACAATAGTGGTGTGGAAGGCATCCTTAAAGTCGAGAAAACATGAGAATGGAAGTGTGTAGCTGGCCTTACATATTAACTCCCTTTGGGCAACCCTTGGTAGGGAGGCCATGTGTCGATGGCACATGCCTACAAATTTCTTGGGCAGAATTTTAATGCAAACATATAAATTTTGGTGAATCCTTTCATTTCATGCATGTATACATATGTGAATATGAAAACTAGGAATCTACATGAGAGGGACACCTTAAGATTGATTCTTGAAAGAGTGCAAATGGAAAAAGATTTCTTATACAACTACTTAGCTCAACTAGTCAAGATTGGAAACTTGCACAGTGCTATCACAATTTGTTAGCTGTTAATGAGCTTTAGTGGATGTTAAGGCCATTAAGGTTCATTATGTCACCTAAGTCCCATGTGGCACAACATTGCTTGCACACATGTAGGGCTCCTGAGCAAGGAAACAATCGGTTGAAGATGTGCAAATATCCAATGGCTTCTAGGACAAGAAGCTAAACTCTAAGAATGCCTCTAGGATGGAGCTCAACTATGCTACAACTAATAAAGTCTCTAGTTCGAATATGGGAGAGGTAGAAAGAGAAGTGCATAGAGAACAATTGGCCATCAATTAGAGAAGACAAAAGCTAAAGGAAAACAAACTTACAAGACTATAATCAATCTATTTTTGGAGCATATCAAGAAGACATATGCAGACTTTGCCACCACAAGTATTTTCTTTCATTTTATGGGAAAACTACTCTCTAAGGACAAATCCCAAAATGGTGTTTCTCTTCAACATATCATGGCAAGGCAATGAGGGGATATAGGCCTTGCTTAGTATGCCTACACAAAGGGATTGGCTTTCTAGGTGCAATGTTAGCTTTAAAGCTAACCTTGTGCTTACCATGCTTTGGTCTCCATCCTTCTCTCCTGACACCACACTTCAATATGAATGTCCAATTTGGATCACCTTTCCTAATTTGCATGTGTGGCTTGATGATGAAGCAATTTTTAGGTAGGTTCACTCAACAAAGTGTTATATGTGCCCATTGTCACATTCTCCTTTAGCATGCTCAAGCCTAACAAGAAAGTAGTTATATTGTGGGATAGAATATCTACCCCTAGAAGTGCTAGAGCTCACTAATGCCAATGTGTTTGAAATTGTTCTCCTAGCTCACTTTGGTGCCTTCCTAGATTTTTGCTATTTGTGTAAGAAAAGTGTATACTTTGCCAAGGATTGTCCAAAATAATTGGAAGAGCAAAAGGATGACCCTATAAACAACAAGCACAAAAGAATGTGCCTGAAACACACAAAGACAAGAAGAAGTAGCTCCTACAACTCTTGTTGAAAATATGACCAGCAAGACATTAAAGTGTCTTCACTTTGGCAATGGTGGGGAGTATGCGTCAAAATCCTTTCAGGCCTTTGTGAGAGCAAAGGGATAAGAAGGAAGCTCAATGCCCCTTATAATCTACCCCAAAATAGTGTTGCTGAGTGTATGAATAGGACTATTCAGGAGAAGGTCCGTACCATGTTGTTTCATGCTACATTACCTCATGGGATTTTGGGCAAAGGCTGTTATGATAATTGTACAGGTAAATAAAGAAAACATGCAACTAAAAATGACAAAGAGAAGGGAAAAAAGGTCAAAGTAAAATATCTCCATTAAGAGGTTGGCATGTGTTCCTCTTGTCAATATGAACTATTAGGTGATGTTGAGCTCTATGAAGAATGCCAATATTGTGAACAAAGAAGTTGTCCTAGATGTCTTTGTTTTGACAAAAGAAAACAAATTGTCTCTGCTTTAATAATGAGAAGGAAACTGCATATAGTAGCACTCCAAGAAGAGATCAAAATTGGAGATTAAGAGGCCAATGACTTCTATGTCCTAGGCTACTTATGCTAAAGGCTACATTAGGGGGTATGGTGGCACATGTCTTCTAATAGGAAATGAGGTAATGCCTAAATTTGAATGGTCTAGGGGAGATGGATTAATCATCGTAGCATTGATTCAAGTAGGAGATGCTAGGTTCAAATAACCTCTATCTATGCTAATAATAAATCAGCCCACAAAGCAATGTGGTGGGAGTTTCTAGGAAAAAACTAAATGATTATCCTACTCTCCTTATGGGAGATTGGAACATAATCATTGAAGTTGTTGATCGGATACATGGGGGAAGATGCTCCATCAACCAAGGGAGAGAAAAGTGGAGTTCACTCCAAGTATTGCATCGGTTTAAGGAATGGCAATCATCTTTAAGCATGATCAACAACTATCATTTAATCACCAAATAGGAGGCAATTGGATGTTAGTGAGGTCACCACATTGGATCATTGTCCACTATAGTGTACCTTTAGGAGAATCACATGTGGTAAAGTTCATGAAGGCCCTCCCATCTTTAGCTTAAATAGATCTTTTCTTGAAGACCACACTTTGTCATCAAGGCTCAACATGTGTGAAGAGAGGCTAAAAATGATGATGCAACCTCCGTACACAAGAGGAATGCATGCCTTAGAGTCCTCGCTAATTTTTCCAAGAGCCATAGTAGAGTTGCTACTCATGAGTAGAGTTAATACTTATGAGGCTTCTAAAATTAGAAATGATCTATTTTCTACTATTCTTGCTTCTAATGATGATCCTATTCTAATTTTGGTTTTCAAGAATGTGAACATTACCTAGAAATGTAGGAACTTGCTAAGGTACAAGCCATGAATGTGGAGTTGAGAGCCAAATGGGGCATTGAGGGTAATGCCCTTCCATCCTTTTATTTCAATGCTCCTAAGGAGTAGAAGGTCAGAAAAGTGAGAAGTTGCATTGAAGATGACAATGGCATGCTCCACACCAACAATGATAAAATATCTACTCTGATAAATTCACACCTAGCTTCTATTATTGGAATTGAATATTAGAGGGTGTCTGACTTTCAACAAAAGGTTGAGATCTTCTTCAAGGGGTATAAGAAGCTAAAGTGCTAGATATAACATTATCTAAGGATGAATTGCATCATTCTCTAATGATACTAAGGGATGGATAATCTTGAGGGATTGATGGCCTTCATGCTAAAGTATTCAAAGTGATGTGGATGGAGAATCTTGAGGGATTGATGGCCTTCATGCTAAAGTATTCAAAGTGATGTGGATGGAGAATCTTGAGGGATTGATGGCCTTCATGCTAAAGTATTCAAAGTGATGTGGAAAGAGTGTGGAAATGATCTCATAAACTCCATCAACTACTACTTCCAAGTTAGAAAATTCTCTAAAGAATCCAATGATGGCATTATTAAGCTCATACCAAAGACCACTAAGAAGATTAAAGTGTCTCATTGGAGATCTCTAACTATGCCAAATATGCCCTATAAGTTGGTAGTCAAAGCTATCATTAGGAGAGTTTTGAGGTCTCAAAAATGCCCTTTAGGAGATAGAGAGAGTGTGCTCTAGACCAATAGGATCAAAGCCTCCATAATGGAAATTCTATTTTTAAAAATGTAAAGAAATATTTTACACAAAGATATATACATAATAATATTACGAATTTTTATTATCAATATATTCATGACTATGACACCCTTTACATTAATGGCATATAGTCTCAACCACTTTTATTCAATGACATATCTCGATTAATGATAATGATCTGTTTAATCTAAATTCAATTTAGTAAAAATCTTGGTACTCGTTTTTTTTCCTTCTTTATTTTATCTCTCTCATGTTTTTTCCTCCTTTGTGGTAGCCTCTGTGTGTGTGTGTGTGTGTGTGTGTGTGTGCGCGCGCGCGCGTGTGCAGAAATTCGACCTTCAACAAGGCATCCAAGCTCCCAAATCACATCCATATTAGTGTTTAACTCATTCCAAATAAATAGAAGATGGATTCCTACTATCATTAGCAAAGGTAATTGGATCACCATACAACAGGCAAAACATGGGAAAAGACGAAGATATGAGAGCTTGTTCATCTCTGCTTTAGAAGGGTAGAATTCGAGATTTCAAGCTTGAAGTAAATAAGAATAGCATAAAAGAGGTACTAGCGCAACATGTGTTTATGCATAGAGAGCTATATTTGAAACTTGGAACTTCAAATCTTCGAATGCATAGACTAAATTCTAAAAATTTGATTATTTAAATTCCTTTTCTTGATCTTGGTTTAAGATTTTCCATTATAACATTTGTTTGTCTTGTGGATGTCTACCTCTCTAATCTTGAGGAATGGCAAGGTCAAGTCTATTGTTGATGTTATTGAAGTTATGCATGATTTGATTAAAGAAGAAATGTACAAAGGTAGAAAGAAGACAGAGCTTGTAGAGAATGGAATATTCTTTTATGACCATTCTTATATTATCCCCATGCAGCATAACCAATGGGGATCAATATCCCTCCTTTCTTTGCCAAAAATTTCAAGCTTTGAGTGACCTTTGCCAATATAGATGTAAAATATTTGTTGAGATACAAAGAGCATCAAAACCTAATATCTCCAATAGGCTAAGCAAAGTTGCTTTGTTTATGCCTATTAATATATTTGTTGATTTTTTTTCTAATATTGAGATAAGAAGATCAAAGGCCATGCTTTCAGTGAACAGACTAACATATAATCATGTCATACAATTTGTTGATGAAGGATGGGATATTAGGACCATAGAATGAAAAATTATATGTAAGATTATAGATCAAGTCTTTGCTTTGCACAAGAGTTTAAATATCCCTCTTTTTTTTCTTCGGGTGACAATTTGTATAGTCTTTGCCAAAGATGATGTATTACATGATGTGGTTGTGTCTTTGAGCTTGAATTTGTGGAAGACCTCTAATAAACTATTTGTTTTGCATCTTCCACCTCCATGTCTTGTTGTCTAAAGTATGTTGTTCTTACTTAATAATGTGATTTTTCCATACCTTGGGTTGACCACATAGATAGAGATCCACATTACTTGATCAAATGTGGAATATAGCTATATAATATATGCTGCATGGCTAACAAGTAAAGAAAGTTAATTTAAAAATATTATATAAGTTAGACAATGAAGAGATATATATATATATAAACTTCTTACCATATAGTGAGTGAAGTGTTTATCACCCCAAGCTTCTTTCATTGCCTTTTTAAAAAGGTTCAATTGGTTTTTGAAGTCTTTGAGATCATCATCATTCCATTCAGTTTTATCACAATAAAAGAATACTTTGTCTAATGTTTCCTAAACATTGGCTTTTCTATTCTATGCTTGTCCATTATCAACACGATCCTTAACTGCATTATGTAGGGACTTCCATTGATTGTATCTGATAGTTGAGCCACCATTCTTAGATTTTATCTTACCAAGTCTCTTATGAAAGCCTAGGAAACTTCTAGCCTTTACTCCACCAATAGATGGCTTTTGGGGACAAATTGCCATCCTTAGACTTTTGAAAATCTGGTTCAATAACAACATTACCACCACCATGCAAACCAATTGCAGATAAGACTTTTTCAATATTTGTTATAGCATGTGTTCTAATTGATAATGGCTTCAACTTCCAAGCACACCCTATATAAAGATGAACGAGCTTTTCAATTGTCTTACAAAGTGCACGAAGTGTACAAATATGGACATTTGCTAAAGGAATATCTAGGACTGGCTTAAACTATGGATCCTTGTTATGCCTAAAGGAAGCTCTATTCCAATCGCTTGAGTTCAACTCTATGGATGGGGACATGCAATGTAGGCAAGGAGATTTTGAATTGGCTCCCTTTGACACATTGTACATACATTTGAGTGTTTTTAAGTCGCCAACTATGTACCACTCAATCTTATAGTTTCCAAATCCTTCAACAAATAGCTCTTCTCCAACACATATTGTCTCTTAATAACATTAGATATTGGTGTTTGATGAAAAACCCAATACAATATATCAAAATCCTCTGTATCTACTTCAAACGCTCCTAGCCACCTGATGTTGTGTTCAGATTGAACACTAAATGATATCGAGTGATTGCAATGACCTAATGAAAGTGCTCTATTCATCAAGGTAATAGAGACCTCTCTGATTTTGTGCATTTCAGAATCTCACTTTTATCAAGGTTAACCACAAATCTAGCCACTCCTTGTGCCTCTTCTAGTGACAAGTCATAGAATCTAATCATTAAACATTGTAGAGTGGACAAGTCAAGGAAAATATTGTTAAATTCATTAAATATAACTTCCTTTTTCTTACCCTTGAAGCCAATCTTGATATGGAAAGGCTCACCCAAAATCTCTATCACTTTGTTATTCACTCTCTGTCTAATAGTTCTAACCATGTATGACCTTGGAAGATACAATTACATACCTATCCTTGCTTCATATTTGATTATAAAAGCTAGAAAAGTTACATATAAGCATCTTGACTGATACCAATACTATTTAGTGTCTTCTACACTAAGATGCTTTTAAAGAATCTATTTCGCTTATATTCAGTTGAAGAAGAGACCTAAACAAAATTAACATCACAAATCGATATAATTAGCTATAAATAAAAATATATTTAATATTTCTAAAGGGAAAAAAATACATTAGTGCTTGGATTCTTTTACTACAATCACCTCATCCTCGTTTGAGACTCTCAATATTTTTAAGAGCTTTTTATCGATTTTGAAGGCCTAAAATAGTTTGCTTTTGTTGATAAGATTTGATGCTTTTCTCCAACGAATGAATCCTTTGTTGATGGCCCTCTAGCTTCTACAATAACTCATTGTTATGTTTTGATAAATGATGGTTCTCCAATCTGAGGACATCCTTTTCTGCAACCAAGTTAAGTGTATAACCTAGAAACCCATTATAACCATCACCAAGAATGAACCTTATCAACAATGAAGAAATATTATAGAAAGGCATAGTGCTATTTTTGCTAGGATCTTTGGGATATATCCTACTATCTAACCAAAGGTCAAGATTCTTCTTTCCTTTATACCTAAGTATATGCTTCGTCAACTATGTAATAGTAATGGGTTTCGTTCTATTTCTTATTGGTTCATACTCCAATCCAACTCAATATGAAGATGATAGAGAGGTCTTTTACTAGAGCTACAGAGATCATTGGATGGCTGATCCATATCTAAGGATGTGATTAGAAGATTGGATTGAAAAACTATGTGAATTAGAAAGCAAGGATACATTCATATGGAAAGATTTAAAAATTTTAAAAATGGTAAGCTCTATAAAGGGCATTTCATGACTTTATGTAAATGAGTGTGCAAAGATGCATCTACACACTTAAGACCTAATAAGACTAAGTCAAGATGATCAACAAGGGTTGAGACATTAATGGACAATTAAACCCTTGCATCCCCATACTTATGACATGGCATACACACATACATGCAATAATAAAGTTAGAAACACTTGGCTTGATAACCAGATTAGCGTGGTCACTCATTATCATGTGATGTATTGGACACAATTACAAGAGGCACCATATCTCGTTATAGTATGGATCAGCATAGTAGGGATCATGCAATAGCACCTAAGGAGGTACCAGTATGACATCAACAAAGTACACAACTCTCAAACTACCCAATCACTTGGGGGCAAAATGATAGAATAGCCCAAATATTCACATCACTCAAGAAAGATTGAAGAGCCCTTTATCGCACATATGGCTTAGAATTCAATAGGATTAAGGGGCACAAAGAGAGTATATCAATATGCACAATTGATGATGCATCTGTATATCCCTCCCTTGTTAGGATATGATGCGAGAAAGAAGGCCAAGGAGCCTTATAATGCCGTGCATAGAACAAATCGTGCATTGTGCATTGAGAGACCCAACCCGTCCATGCAACACTCCATTCCATACAGTTCACCTCTCATTCTAGTTGAAGGGAAAAGAAGAGTCACTCACCTCACTTTATATCTCATACTCTATATTGATAAATCAAAGAGCAACCTATATTCACATCCTCATCTAGTTAGGATGACAACATATATAACTCAGCAGAGGCATCCATAGCCTACACTTGAGCAAAGCTATTAGGGTTGACTGCAAGTACCTTGTAGGGGCCCATCCAACACTATTAGAGTCTTCTTGAAAACTTTCCAAAGCCCAAATCATATGTGAGGACTAGGTCACCTTTCTTGAATTCTTTATACTTGATGAAGCTATTGTGGTAGACTTTGCATCGAGCTTGTGTGGCTTCCATCCACTGTAAGCTCATCCTTTGAATCTCGTCCAAGCATTCGAAGTGCAATAGAGGATGTTGTAGGGACTTATCATCTCCTACTTACTCTATAATGGCCACTTACTTGCAAAGAAGGTAATTCCAATTCAAGAGGTAAACCAGCTTCTGTGCCATATACCAATTGGAAGGGCATCTATCCTAGAGCAACCTTACAAGAGATTCTGTACCCCCACAAAGGGCCTATGTAAGTCGATCATCCCAATCATGACAATGAGCAGCAATAGTCCTTTTGTCATGATTAAATGGAGGATGTGATTGGTGACTTTGACTTGGCTCTTGATTATAGGATAATAGGGTGTTGACTTGCAATTGAGAATCTTATAGAGCCTCTATTAGCTCCTCCATGATCTTATTCAAAAAGTGACTACCTCTATCAGTTACTTGATCCAAGGAACTACCAAAATAGGTAATAATGTTCTCGTATAGAAACAGAGCCACACTATTGCCATCATCTCCCTTAATAGCTTTGGCTTCATACCACTTTTCTCTTCTCTCTATTGGAAATGCTAGGAGAGTATTACTATGTAGCCAAGAGGCTAGCAATGTCTACTTACCATGGGGTTACAATCTCCACTAGGAATAGAACAATGTTAGAAATGTATGGATAATCTTGCTTCTCTTCTTCACTTTAAGGGATTTGTGATAGATGATTGACTAGGACATGGAAGCAATCAAGCTTGGTAACCACTTCAAAATCAAGATCTTAGAATAAAAGGAGCCATCTTATCATTTTTCCATCTGCATCTACTTTATTTATCAAGAAGGATAGAGCCTCATGGTCCACGTAGAACTTGAAATGCATTGACAAAAGATAATGCCAAAACTTCTCTAGGGCAAACACCATCGCCAAGCACTCAAGGCTACTGCATTGCTTTAGGGTGTTGAAAGCTTTCTTGCAATCATTTGTCCAAATGAATTCTACATCTTTCCTAAGAATCTTGTGCAATGGAGCTACCTTTGTTGAAAAATTCTTAATGAACCTCCTGTAGTAACCTGTATAGCCAAAAAATCATCTAAGTTGTTGCTATCATGGCTTCAATCTTCGCTAGGTATGTTACTATCCCCTATGCAAAAACAATGTGGCCTAACAAAACTCCTGAGGAAACTCTAAAGATGCATTTGTTGAGGTTGAGGAAAATTCCATACTCCCTATATCAATTAAAGCATTGCTCCAAGTGTCCCTAATGCTTACAGAGTAGACTAAAGTCATAGAAATCATCTAGATATACCTCA
The DNA here is from genome assembly GCF_053477565.2 of Lygodium microphyllum. NCBI lineage: Eukaryota > Viridiplantae > Streptophyta > Polypodiopsida > Schizaeales > Lygodiaceae > Lygodium > Lygodium microphyllum. Next base: position 9,450,915 of record NC_141141.1, read on the forward strand.
ATGAAATCATGTAAGTGGTTTTGGAAGTTGGCCATCACCACTCATTAGAAGGTGGCAAGAGTACTACAAAGCCCAAACGACATCACTTTGTGGGTGTAGGTACCCCATTCTATTGTAAAGATTGACTTTGATTAGTCTTCCTACAATCTGCACCTAATTGTATCCACTAAATCCATCCAAAAAAGAGTACATCTAATGTCCTGCCACTGTGTCTAGCTATTGATTTGTGAAGGGGATAGGAAAATGATCTTTGTTGGTTTTGGAATCCAACCTATGGAAATCCACGTACATACACAGCTTTCCATTCTTACTTCCAATTCCACCAACTTGGAGGCAGTCTCTTGAGCCTTCTACCAGTTATCAATTGGATTAGCCTTCACATGGGTACATGGGTTGGATTGGGACAGTCTTTATTTTAGCAGTGTGTCCTTCTTCTTTGCATCAGCTACGTAGGGGCTTGTAATCCATGGATCTTCTAGGGGTTGGACAATTTGGGGAGATGTGACCCTTCTCTCCACATCTATCACATTCTACTTCTAATCTCTATCCCCTATCTAAATGTCTTCCTCTATAACTTTGGGAGTGGAACATCTTTGGACCAAACTCTCTAGGCTTTGGGCCAATATCTTGGGTTGTCATCTTGGATTCTAGTAGGTTGAATATTGCGTCCTCATCCTTTTTCCTAATGTCATGCATCTCCTTGAAAGAGCAAATATCCTCTGTGTGGTTCTTTCTCAAGTAATAATAACAGAAAACTCCAAGGATGGTTGGCTTTTGGGTATATTCAATAGCTAAATGTCATGCATGATGGCACTTTCCATACTAAGTGTTTGATCACATGATGTCTCTTTTAGTGTATGCAACTATTCTATAATCATATATGTCAACTCTTTCTTGATGTTTACAACTAAATTAGACAAGTAGTCCTTCAAACTTTCTCCTCTTGGAGCATTTGCAATGGGATTTTGAGGAGTCTCTATAGTCACCACATAAATTTCTTGGGTTGATGCAAAGGGGCCTTTATTCAGATTTTGGCTCAAATCTCCTATTTAGACTACTAGCTATTGATTCCAGTTGGTAGGAATTTACTATTGTTGTTGATTTGCCATTGGGGGGATTTTTTGAGGCCATTGTTGTTGTGGTTGGACCATCGTTTGAGACATTGTTTGTGGCCACTATGGATTTATTGCATTATACTACTACAGTATTATTGGCATGTATGGATAGGGAAAGGAAATAGTTCTTGAGACTCCATTAGGTAGATATACCATTCTAGGCATTAAGGGAGGTAGGGCTCCTTTGTTTGAGGTCATAAACAATCTAGCTTCAACTTCATAATACAACCTTGCATCTTCCACTATAGCTTGCAAATTAGCAGGTCTTCTCAATTCCATGAACTTGCAAACTTACGGTTGTAGGGCTCTAAGGAAGACTTGCTTCTAGATGCCTTCATCCAAGTTGAGATTGGCCCGTCTCTTTTGTATGGATTCCATTCTAGAGACATATGCTTTCACTCATTCTCAAGAGGATTGGCTCAAATTCATGAACTCCTCCCACATCCACTCTTCAAAACCTTCACGCCTGAATTTGGTAAGAAATGCTAGCTTTAATTCATTCCATGTGCAGAAAGTTCATGATGCTTGTCTCTTATACCATTGAAACACCATACCTTTGAAAGTGACAATGAATAATTCCAACCAGTGCTTTGGGATTCTGCCATTGTTGGCCACACATGCTGCCATGAACTTAGCTACATGACGATAGGGGTCTTCATTGTATTCTCCCTTGAAATTGGTAATGGGACTATATTCATTGGCCTATAATCAACATTTGAGGATGAATCTGGTTGGGAAGGGAACTTTGATTTGCCATCGGGACTTCTATGAAGAGTGCTACAAGGGCATCAAAGCAGACTTTCCTTGTTAGCTCATTCTCGGCTTTGAGTCTTGCCTTTTGTCTTCTCATGTACCTTTGAATTCTTTCTAGTGCTTATCTTTTTATCACATCATTCATCAGGGAGTTAGCTCCACCCAGGTTGTTGATACTCCACAAAAGGGAAACACAAGAGCTTTAGTCTCTCAAAGACTCTCTTACTAATATTTATTCCACTTCTTTCTTTTCACGGTCTCTTAATTTTGCTTTCATGACATTGTAGAGAGGAAGGTTACTATGTTTAGTCTCTGTCGCTTGTGTAGATAAGCAGAATAGTCCATCATATAAGGCCTGCATCAAGATAGCATTGTGTTCTTACCATTGGGAATGAATCTCTTGAAGAAAGTGGCTTTGCCTATTTGTTCTACCAATTCTTTTGTAGTATTTGGAATCTTACAATCTTCGGTGCTCCTCTTTCTCTTCAACAAGTTGTTTCTTTCATTTCTAGCCTTCTCTAGGTGCTTGTTGATGGCAGCTTTCCCTAGTTGCACACCAAAACATGGATATCTCTAAAAGACACCAAGGAAACAAGAAAAATATTACAATAAAGTCTATCTTATATTATCAAAACGAGCCCGTTTTTCATTCTTCACTCAAGAGACCACAAGAAAGAAATCAACACCAGGAAGAACAACAAATCTTCATACAACATCATAGAATGAATCTCTCATAGATTTATCTTCAACAAAACATACTATCACTGTCACATTCACTTTTCACTCCAGTCTTATTATCAGCTACTTCTTTATTCAATCTAGCCAATTTTGAGCTTGTACTCTTCTCTTTCCAAGATTGGAAAACTTTCCTAAGCTAAACATTCAACCTACAAAATAATCACATAAATAAACAAAATCCAACAAAAGACATTTAGAACCTCAATAGTATAGCACAGAGGGTCAACAATATACCATAAAACCTCATAGCTTCAATCGAAACCATTCAAAATATACTCAATCACACTCAAAACCAAACATTCCCAATCTCAATTTCTCAAACAATGTTAAAAACAATACCAAACAGAAGTAAATCAATCCTATTAGAACCAATCAGACATACATTAGAATCTATCAAAACATCATAACTCAACCAAAAATCACCATAAGCTTCTCAAACATATTCAAACCATCTCAAAACTCTAGAAAATACTTCTAAAACCATTCAAATCCAATAATCCAATCATAAAAGTAACTATTCGACACCTAGAAAATAACAAAAAATAGATAAAAATCAATCACATTCAACCCTCCACATGGCCACATTGGCCCTTAGCCCAACAACGTCCCACCTAAAGGCCAATTTTCTTTTAAAGGAGACAAAAGAATAAAGAGAATGTATAAGGTAAATACACATGAGGTGTTGCAATCGGCTCCTTGCAATAAGCAAACTTTTTGGAGGGCTGACTCAGTGAGAAAGTATGTAGGGTTATCATTATTATGAACTTTGACTAGCCCAACTCACTTATCCTCAAGCACTTGATGAATAAACTGATACCTCATTTCTACATACTCTGTTTTCACATGAAATACTAGATTTTTTGCCAACATTAGGTTATTTTGACTATCATTGTGCAATAATGGCATGTCTTTGCCAAGGCCTAAGTCCTGTACAAGAGGAGTAAGCCATATGGCTTGTTTCTATGCCTCTATGGCTACAAAATACTCAATTTCAGTGGTACATAATGCCACGTCTTTTTGTATCCATGCGATTGCACCACCACATACAATGTAGAAATATATCATGTGGTTGACTTTCTATTGTCAACATTACTTGCATAGTCTACATCTATGTACCCAAGTACACTACTATTACTTCTCCCATAGATTTGACATATACCTACTCGTTACTCCCACTAAAAAAGCCATCTGTCCAAGCAAACGGCAATCATACCATACATGAGACTAATCACTTGTGATTAATATTGAACCCTGTTCATTTCATCCCTCTTCTAATCAAATTTCAAACAACCATCAACATTAAGTTTCACATGTGGAGGCAATGGAATACTAGTTGCCTTCAACCCCTCTATATTGAAATGGTGTAACACTTTGTTAGCATAATTCTTTTGGGATAGATAAAGCAATATTTTTGTTCTATATCTAATTATGTGCATACCAAGAATGTGATTCACATGTCCCAAATATGTTATTTCAAAGGTTTAAATTAACGTTTTATTAGGGGCATCAATCCCATACTTGCTTTTCCTAACTATTAACCTATCATCCACCTAAGGGATCAACACTATCAAGTTGCCTTATTTAGCCTTTTTAGTGCATAAGCAATGGTTTGTCTCTCTAGTATCATGAGATTGTAGAAAGGTATTAAACTTATTGTACCATTTTCATGGGGCTTGCTTTAATCCATAAAGAATCTTTTTTAGCTTGAAAATAAGCTTTTCTTTGCCATGTTCCATAAAACTCTTTGGCTGCTATAAGTAGATTATTGGGGTAAAGGCCAATGGCCAATAGTCGAGTGAGCACCCCTTATATATGTACACACTGCACAGTCATATAAGTGAAGATAACAAGAACAAGGGTACCATTCATTTTGTATCCACATAACTCTCTCATATTCTCCTCTCTCTCTCAACCCTCTTGCACTCCATAGCTTCTACCTCGCATCCCATCAATGCTTTCATCTCAGCTAGTATTAGAGAAGTGTTTGAAGTTCATGGGAGCTTGTACTTGGAGTGAGGAACATGAGGAGTGAAGCTTTGTTGTGAAGCTTGAGGATTTGAGCTTCTTCTTTGACATTGTTACTTGCTACATACACATTGAAAGAGGTATTATTCCCATCAGTAGGATCTAGATTTGAGTCAAGTATGTGCTTTAGCCATTGAGGATCGATTTGACGCTACAATAGCCTACTTTGGCAATGATTTAGAAACCATTTGTGGCTAGTTTTGAAGCAAAATATCTTGTCTTTGGATACTTGGGAAGAGATCTTGATACTTGTTTTAATGTATACAAGCATAGAGGCTACTTGTTTTTTGAAAGCAAGGGGTATGCATGGATCTAGCAACAAGGCTTACTTAAGCTCAAGCTCTACCTATTTTGAAGCAAGGGTTATTGTGTTTTTCATAGATAAATAAATATACCCTTGATGTCCCTCCCGTGTTGCGGCTTGCTCACAGCATGCGTAATGCATTTGTTCTAACTCACATAAGGGTAAATTGGCACTTGGAGTCATCAGATCACACCACGGAAGAGTTCCGGGCTCACAAGGATCCACAATAAACCATCTTAGAACACGGCGCCATGGGGGTGACACAGTTCACAACCCACCTTTTCTCATAATAAGTCACGGCGACTCAAATTTGAAATAGGGGCCCCGATTGCCTCGCTCAAAATGAGAACCCTGCAAGCCGAGAGGCAAAAACGATGGTTGCTCCATGAGGCACGGCCTACATGGAGGAGGTGGGGAGACATGGGTTGCCCAAGCCTCACACTCCCTTCCCTCATACCTACCCCCCCTCGATCAAATTCAAGTCCACTCTAATTGAGTTGATTCCCTACAAAGAGGATCGAGGTTAATCACCCTGAAAAGGAGTAGCATGAGGATTCATCAACCATTCGAGTTACCTATGACACAGAGTAATCAAGAGCCGAGGCAGCGGTTTCTTCGGGTTGTTTGTAGTATGTCTTAACACCTTGGCAAGATTCCCCATCCACCTAGAACGGGAAAGAGCTTGCCTTAGTTGGCCGCCAGATCTCAACCCACTGGCCGATCCGAAGACCAAATAAGGGTCACTTGCCTTGATTTGCTTCTCCCCTCATTCAAATAGCCGAGGCACTGCCATCTGCTCCAACTTCCACGTCAAAGACACAACTGCCACTTGCATCCTTGAGTTGTTTTTTGAACTTGAATTGAAGTTGTCTCCCCCCTTCCTTTTTCTAGGCACGTAGACTTAGAGTTGCTTCAACCAGGCCCTAAGCCGCGTCCCATCATACGCCTCGCGTCGTACCCAAGAAGGGTTGCTTTTCCCCCAACAACTTGGGGCAAATCGCCTACGAAGACGGCTCCAAGCCTTTTGTGGCAAGACTAGCCATCCCACTGTAGAGGCTCCGGGGGAACGAGAGATCAACGCCATTGCCTCATGCATGGCTCTGCAGAGTAGGACTCCTGTACTAGCCTCCCGTAGTAGACTGCAAGTGTTCCCCAGCACGTTGCTGCCCACCTTAGTTGGTTACCGCAGTCGCCCTGTCCCCTGCTCATACTCCGAGGTCGAGATCAACTGCCCTTGCCTCATGAAGGGCTCCGCTGCAGGAAATACTTCCACTCATACGTGGTCTAATTCTCCCACATAAGTGTCTTCACCCCTATATGGTACAAGTCCTTCCGCTTCACATTGGGTCCCAAACCCCACGGTGTCGCTTCCAGACCTGCACATGTTTGTGCCCTCCTAGCTTCCACCTCGGGTCCCATACGCCTTGGCTTCCACGTAGTCGGGCGAGATCAAAGGGCCCAGTTTCTTTAAGCTCGCCCCAGGTTCATGAGCATCCACTCTTCCGACCTTCTCATAGGCCTTCATCAATCCATATCTCCTCCCTTCAATCCACATCCCCGGCCATTCCTTTGTCCTCGCGGCTCCACGAGTCTTCCCACGTGCCTCCTCGCGCCCCACCATCGGTCCATCTCATTAGACCTAAGGAACCAGAATTTTTGCTTATTTACCCCACTCGCCGGATCAACGAGCCCCTAGCTTCTTTATACTCGCCGGCGCCTACGAGTCCTGGCCCTCTCTCCCTGTCGCTTCACACGGCCCCACTCTTTATACTCCCGGCTCCAAGAGTGTCCACCCTTCATTCCCCTTCCAACCCGGCTTCTATATGCTCGCCCTAGGTCCATGAGCCCTCTGGCACCATCCGCCCGGTCCCTCACCCTTCTTGGCTTCACTGCGGCCGGCATGGGGCGTTCACTCCTTCCTCTACCTGACCTAGCTTGTTTATACTCGCCCTAGGTCCACGAGTCTCTTTACCACCATCCGCCCGGTCCCTTACCCTTCTTGGCTTCATTGAGGTCAGCATGGGGCCTTCCCTTCTCTCCCACTTCATCCACCCTGCCCGGCTTGTTTATACTCGCCCCAGGTCCACAAGTCTCGACACCGTTCTTTATACTCCCGGCGTTAGGAGTCTTCTCCCCTTTCCCAAATCCTCCTCTTCCTTCATCTGGCCCGGTTTCTTTATACTCGCCCCAGGTTCACGATTCTCTACACCATTCTTTATACTCCCGGCATTAGGAGTCTTCCCTTCCTTCGGCCCTCATGGCCCTCGCTCTCGGCCGTTCTTTTAGGCTCGTGGCTCACGAGCGTCGTGCACCACACATCTTCTACTCTCCTCACCTTCTCCTATGCACGCAATCGTTCTTTTATACTCCCGGCTTAAGGAGTCTCACATCTTCTAACTTAGCATGGCTATTCTTTTATACTCGTGGCGTCACGAGTCTTCTCCACCTCATCTCTCACCTCCTCATCTCCATCTTCATCTTCATCTTCATTTTCTTCATCTTTGCCCGCATCCATGTTTCACGCTCTTTCCTCTCCTTCTCGCCTCCACTTTCTTCCACTCCATCATCTTCTTCTTCTCCTTAACACAAAGGGCCTTCTCGCCCAAATCCGACTCTTCACCACACACCTGCTTCCTTTATACTCCCCAGGTTAGGAGTTGCAAGACCCTAGCCTTTTAGCTTCCCTTCACGTGACTTCAGCACCACAGGTTCATTCAAGCAATCTATAGTAGCCCCATAACAAGCAAACCATCTCTTTTAGCTCTAACTAATATAACCCACAGCCATCCATACTCCGCTCTGTTTCGCCTCTTGGCTCATTCTTCAGCTCATCAACTAGATCTCCAATCCGCATCCTCCAACAAGTGGTCTCACCATCAGCCTGCGTTCTTTATCCTCCTGCTAGGTCCGAGAGTCTTCGATATTGACACAAGGTTTTCATTCAACAGACTAGAAATTCGCCCTCATGCGCTCATCCACTCCATCAAATACATCCCTTCATCGCTACCATGCCTCCGTTGTTTATACTCCTGCTAGGTTCGGGAGTCTTCAAAGATTTCCTCTCCTGTACTCGCTTTCTTTATCCTCGCACCAGGTTCACGAGTCTTCTCTCGAGACACTAAGCCCGTAGACTCCATCTTCAGCTCACATAGATTTCAGGTCAACAAGCCGCCCTTGAGCCATGAAAAAAAGAGAGCTAAACAACTTTCTCTGATCTACTTAAACTACACTTTCTCTGATCTGCTTAAACTTGTTAATCCCCATTTTGGTCCGCCAACAAGATTTGGTCTCATATCATGGCCCTAGCCCGAAGAGATCCATTTTCAGCACAGATGAGCATTCCACTTCATTGCCCGTGGTTAGGCATAGATTCAAGCTCAAACCAATCAACTACAGCAGTCTCTTCACATTTCTACACAAGTTGTGGGTGGCAGCACGCAGCCGCGACCCTGCTTCATTTCACATGCCATCACATTTTTCAACACAGGAAACTTGAACAAGCTCAACTTGACATCTCAACTTGCTGGACACTCATAGCCTGAAATCCTAGCCGACTTGCCTCCAAACCACCCTAGTAGTCGGGTAGGAGGTAGCTCTGATACCAAGTGTGATGGTGTATACCTGGTCCCACAGGTCCACATGCGAAACTCACACAAGCAACATGGCCTATGGGCATGCAGCACCGCATCGCGTCCTAAGCATGCAGCAGAAGCCAACTCGCAAGACATGTCAAGGTGGCACGCCATCACGTCACAGCATGACCCCATCGCGTCGCGTCGCGTCATGTCATGGACCGTTACACCCTTGATGTCCCTCCCACGTTGCGGCTTGCTCACAGCACAGGTAACGCGTTTGTCTAACTTGCACAAGGGTAACTTGGCGCTTGGAGTCATCGAATCACGCCACGGAAGAGTTCCGGGCTCACAAGGATCCACAATCAACCATCTTAGAACACGGTGCCACGGGGGCGACACGGTTCACAACCCACCTTTCCTCATAATAAGTTACAGTGACTCAAACTCGGAACAGGGGGCCCAGCTGTCTCTCTCAAAATGAGAACCCTGCAAATCGGGAGGCAAAAACGATGGTTGCTCCATGAGGCACGACCTACATGGAGGAGGTGGGGAGACATGGGTTGCCCAAGCCTCACACTCCCTTCCCTCATACAAGGCTTGCTTTTTTTTAAAATGACTTTTGCTTTTACGATCTTGCTCTTCTCAGGTACGGCAATTGATAACAGTCTTCTTCCAAGTGAAATAGTCTTTCGCATAGACTGCGTGTGATAGCGTTCTTACTGTAAATCAGCTCTATCAAGTTGCAGGTGGGAACATAGACTTGCCGAAGTTTCAAAACTGGTTCGGGAATATCACGGTGTGAGCATCTGCTATGGAGGAGATTAATAGTTGAAACTTTAAGCTTTAGTTAAGCTTAATAACCTTAAGCCTTTTAAAAAGCTTAATGGTTTTAACAAATTCTTCCAAGACGTCGGCACGTTCTAGACAGAGTTAGCAGTTGTTAGTACATGCTGCCACCACGGATCGTTGAATTTTAGAGAGCTTTAGAACTTAAGCTCTTTAAACTTAAGCATTAAGCTTAACTTGGCACTGATCATGAATTCTTTTCTCTAATAAAAAACGACTTGAAGAGGAGACTTCCCAAGTGGCTCTCCGCCTCCTAAGAGAGGTCATTCACGATCATAGGGTACAGCAGGGGGTTCTTTACCACCAGGAACACGTCTGTATTATCAATTTGTCGCGAGACAGCTTGTAGAGCCTGTTCGTTCCAATAGCTTCGCCTTTGCGCGAGATGGTAAGAGATTGGAAGCTCTTGATCTTAGCTTTGATTTGAACTATTAATACATAGATCGGGTGCTGTATGCGTGTGTAGTGAATGACGGAAGGTCCCCAGGAACAAAGAACTCTACAAAACCTTCATAAAAAGCAAAAGAGGATTTTCACAACATGAGACAAAAAGACCAATTGGGTGCAATCTCCCCCCATCCCTTATGTGAGTACCTCACAAGGCATGTATTTATAGATTTATTTATCTCCAAGCTAAAAAATAGCCCACTTTACAAATAGCATGCTTTTGGCTTTTGTGTTTGCTTTTGCCCAATTATAGAGTAAGGCATTTGGGCGTCGTTGTGCCCAAATACAAATATCAAATAATGAAATATTTAGCCGAGTGTCTATGTGCATACAAAATAATAAATATTTTATCAAACGCTTTAATAAATAAGGGTACCTAAATAAATATTGACGGCATGCCTTTAGTGATAAGGTGTGCGCCCATCAAAAATAGTAATTCTTCTAGGCATTTTGAATTCACGCCATCGCTCGGTGCTTTCCAACGCCTTTTGTCGCTTGCTCTACACATCAACTGAAGCATTCATAATTGTTAGAGAATAATAAGATAAAACCCAACAAAAGTGAATACCTAGCAATCTTTAGCTACAAAATAATTAAATAGATTGAAAATCTGTGCTAACCTTAATTTAATTCAAGTGCGCACTCTAAACTCATAAATGTCCATTAATTTGATATGTATTTTTGTGGAATCACCCGTTGTGGAACCACCCATGTGCACATTCAATTAATCTTATACTCGAAAAGGACAAGTGTCTCCATCAACTTCTCGCACAAGGAATCCACATTGTGTACAAGTCTCGACAAATAAATAGTTTTACGAAATCCATCGAAAAATCTCACGGAATCCACCGTGTAATATACCTCCTGGCATCAATTATAGGTTAGATATAGTAGAATATAGAGAGGATTTGTCTAAGTGCTACTAGTTTGTGAGACATGGGTGACATGGGTCAATAGTGTGATCCACTTCATTGAGAATTATGAGTATGAAGGAGCTATTATGCCATATGAGGATAGTTGCCTTGTGTTTACTGTTATAAGATCCGAGATACACACTCAACTTTCTTATATACTTAAAATATATATGGCGAATATTATATTGGCACAGAGGGAGAATAGATGAGAGAAAAGAAAGATGTAGAGAGAGAGAGAGGTAGAGAATTTGGCAACACACTAGGGATTGGAAGATGGGTCAATCCCCCCCGGGGGCCCTTGTGGAGTTATATTATTTACAAAGAGCAAGCTCCTCCGTTACACATAAGCCAATTTTTACTTGTAGATCTTGGAAACAACATTACGGTTCCTTGCACGGTATACAACCGGCTAACACTTGCACAACTTGGAAGTTGACACCTTTTGATCCTTCTTGAGTCTCCTTCTCTCCTACACTCTCCTACACAATATGTGTAGGGCTCTCCTCTTGGTGCTTGATTTCAACAAAGCTTTCACAGCACTTGCACCTTCTCTTCTCCTCTTGGAACTTGATTTCAATAGAGCTTCCGCAGCACTTGCACCTTCTTTGCACCTTCTCTTCTCCTCTTGGAACTTGATTTCAGCAGAGCTTCCACAGCACTTGCACCTTCTCTTCTCCTCTTGGATGCATGCAAAGTGATGCTTCCTTTCCCTCTCTCACACCCAAGGAGAGCCTCCTCTTTTATAGGCTGTTAAGAGCTTCTCTTCTTGGAGAGAGACTTGAGTTGATTTTCATGCAAGATGTGGTTGTTCCAGGACCTAATCTAGAGCACTAATTTCGGGATATCTCTCTGTACGTTGTTTGGATGAAAAAACGTCCAACACGAAAGTTGTAGATCTCGTTGTTTTCGATAACCCAAGCGGCTTGTTTTTAGATATCATCTTTCTATCATGATATATTTTAAAAATGGATTCACCATGTCTTTTTTAAAAAGAAAAGCTTCTCAAACTATACTCTTAAGTTGTGGTCCATGCAACCACCTTAAGGAGAGTTCATTAAATTACATTGGGCCTCAACCTTAAGATTGACTTCCACACAAAAGCTTGTGTCTTTGTAGACTTAGAAAGAGAAAATCACTTCTCTCCTCACTTCCAGAGGATCACGTCTTTTGTCTTTCTTAGTGAGAGAATTACCTCTCTTGTCTTTCTTAATGAAAGAAAAGACCTTAAACCTTGACTTGTAATGGAGAGGATGACCCCAAATGAATGCAATGCTCGTTATACACAAGTAAACGTTCCCAAGCATCCCTGGATGCACACATAAATACATATACACAATGCTAATACACTTCCTCTTCTTAGAACTTAATCCATCTTCATTTATGTGTAACTCCTTGGTTCTTGTGTACACTCTTACACTTGGTAGACACTTCTTTCCCCCTCCATAACTTGTACTGCTTGTACCAGATATCCCCGTCACAGTGCTCTGATCACCCCATTAAGTGATGCACTAGAATATTGGTCTCTAAATGGTTTCATGGCCATGCTAGATCATCATCAACACTTAATGAAAAGTGAGTCATTAAGTTATTGACATGAATTTATTAAATAGAGAATGTGTAATAAGCAATCAATTTAGTGACATTTACAATACTTGAGGTGATGCCCATACCAAGTCTATGCCTAGAAGCTTTCTTCTCAGAATTACCAATGTGCATTTTGTCCATGAATGACGTGTGTGGACACATCCTTATACATTGCGTCCCTTCTTCCATGGCTAAGAGTGTGTGGTTTGTAACTATATCTGAGAAATTGTTTGGATGTATATTTCTTGTGCTTTGAGCTATGAACCTATTGAGCCTTTTATTTGGGTGTTTGAGCATGTTTGTGTGCAATTGGTAGGATTTCTAGTTTGTGTTCAACTTCCTTTTTGTTCACATGAAGTCACATATATGCCATTTTTTAATGCCCCTTGCCCATTACAACTAGCTCCAATCCATGAGCCCTCTCCATACATTCATGAGCACTCTCACAAGATTGTTGGGCCTTTAACATGACCAATTGTAACGGTCTCTTCTCTTCCACATACAATTCAAGTGCACCACCTTCTTGACACATCACAATAGCTACTCCTCAATCTCCACCTTACTCTATAAACTTAGCCTTTTGTTGCCTTCTTTCTCCCATATCAAATCTCGATTTGTTGCTTTACTACTCCACTGGGTTACTTTGTTGCCTTCTTCCAAATACAACTCACATAGCCTTCTAAAAGGCATCACCCTACCAAAACAATATTTTTTTGCTAAAATGGCATCTTTAGAAAGTTGCTACTGTGAAAATTTGATTTGCTTTCTCACCTTAAACCAATCAACACTCTCATTTTTACATTGATCAATAAGCTTTTAGCATTTGTAAAAGCTTTTATACTTTAGACCTTATAAAAAAGCAAGGCATTGCTACATTTTAACCTCAAGCCTCACAATATTTGTTCACACAAACTTCAATTCTCTTTTATAGAAGCCACACATTGTATCATTACAAGCATACCTTAGAAGACAATAAGTTTCGTTGGCTTATTGAGCCTTTACATTATTGAATCCAAGTCTATGATAGCATATTTGTCTCTAAGCTCAAAATATTAACCACTAAACCTTGAAGTTCATAACTATGGGCCAAACCCGAACTACTCCACTTTAAGAAGTTGTGTAGCTAGATAAAACCCCTCAAGGCAATAGGAAAAATCTTGAGCAGACTATCTAAAAACAACAAGAAATCCTAATGACAAATTCCCTCCTTGATTCGACTTGTCTTAAGGCATGAGACCTATCTTCTACCTGTTGTGGTAGCTAATCCATGAGTTGCTCTAACACCTTTAGAACCTTTGAGATCCTACAAAAAGGCTCCACATCATCATGGACAAGTAGCATGTGGTGATGTTGCACAAGAGATTGACAACATTGCACATTTAGTTGAGAGTAGGGTGCATTGCCTACACACACACATGGTAGCTATTCTTGTAACTTAGCCTAGCCTTGTGGGCTTAAGATAATGTAGTTGATCCTGCTTAGACACTATTTTAATACGTAAATTTGAATTGTTCTACTTGTGCTATTGTTTATCTTGTTTACACACACACACACACACACACACACACACAGAGGTCTTGGGAAGACCCCTTCCACCCTTTGTCAACTTGTCCTTGTGCCTGTTGCATCTATGCTTGAAGACGAGGAATGTTGAAAGTTTTTGGCTTGTCTTTGTTAGGGCATTATATTGGCATTGATGGTATGGTTACAATTATTTCCAAATTCTTAATACTTGCCTAACCTATTTGGTTAACCTGGATAACTTCGTGATGTAGTCTCCATATGTCCAAGACCGGAAAAGACACTAATAACGACCCTAGGGGGGCTTAAACCTTTGAATGGACAAGGTTTTGGAGCTTTAACGCTTTACTAGCCTAGCCGCCTTGGGGGGCTTAAACCTTTGCATGGACAAGGTTTTGTTGCTTTAACGCTTTACTAGCCTAGCCGCTTTACTACCAGAATTGCGCGAGAGAAGGAACGATCCCAGGGTTTGGGCTGGAGCTCTCCACCTCCGCCAAAGCACAAAGACGGGGTGCAGAAAGCTTTCTGCAACCGGCGACAGATGAGTCCCCTGCCCTAGGGTGGGGCGAGTGGGAAGGAATACTGCCCCCGAATTGAAAATGCAAGCCTGCTTAGGCAGGTCTGGCGCAGTGCAGCATTCGCTCTCCCGGGCCCGGCGTCACGTGCAGATTGTGCCCCCAAGCACCTCCGAGGCGTTGCAGGATTGCAGGCTGCGTGCAGACAATTCTGTGACATCATCTTGTACTGTTACTAGCAGCAGCAGCAGCAGCAGCAGCAGCACTAGTAGCAGCAGGGAACACCATTGCAGTGCAACAGGAAGCCGGAGCTCCAACTTGGCGGCCACCCTTTCGTCCTCCCCTCAGAGGTCCGTAATTTTGAGTTCTGATCCAGTGAACTATTCCAGCGTTTTGAGATGCCTTCACTCAGCAGCACTCGCTTCACCCTCTCCGCGGATTACCCCCTCAGAAGCGGCAGCTCTGCTGCACTTGAAACTTGCTCCTCAGGTTGTTGGCTCTTCGCCCCCTATCACAGATGTTCATGGCACATTGAACACAGTCTTGTGGGGGATCCCTATGATCGTGAACCAGATGCGCTCGAAGTCCCCTGAAGGTGAGTTTGACTCGAGGGATTTGATTCAGGCATTTGCGGCACAGAACACATTCCGCGAAGGCATACTTTCTGGCAGATTAAACGAGTTAGCAGGAAGTGTTTGCACGGCACAAAACCTTGACTTACTCTTGCGTACTTCTGAAACCCCAGCTTTACCAGCCAAAGTAACTGATCGCACAATTGAAGTGGAAACGGACCTACAAATAGAGGAGCTGCAGGAAGATGCCAAGAGCAAGCATAAAAAGTTGCTGCGCCGGCAAGTAAAGATTGAGTCAGAAGCATGGGAACGTGCTGCTCAAGAGTACAGGGAGACACTTGAACAGCTATGCAAAAACAAGCTGGCTTCAAGCCTGCCTTTTATGAAATCCATGTTTGTGGGATGGTTTGAGCCTCTCTGTAATGCAATTGCTGCAGAACAAAAGGGATTTAGAAATTCAGAGCACCACAAATATCGAAGCAGCTATGGTCCATATCTTAATCTACTCTCACCTGAGAAGTTAGCTGTTATTACCATGCACAAAACAGTGGCAAAACTGTTGACAGACACAGAAAGCAATGGGTTGCGAGTAGTCACAGCGGCAATGAGCATTGGTGAAGCTGTGGAGCAAGAGGTTAGAAGTCTTTTTACTCAGCTGTGATGTCTACTTTATTTATTTGTATTCTGGAACATATTCTAAACATGACTTTGGGGTCAATATTTCCCTGTGTCCAGGTATAGGAGCATTAATAGCTCCATCGTTCTATGTGTTTTTCTGTTGTTGCATTTCAGTTTTTAAGATTAAGTGCTTGCAAGTTAAAGTTCACTGCCCTTTGGTTTAATGGAGGCTGGTTTCATCTTCCATATCCGGGGAATAATTTTGCCTTAAGAGTCTTTGAAGGGGGAGTATTTGTGAGAGACACTTGAGCAAGAAGAAAGGATGAAGGCAATGAAGAGAGAACTCAGCTGAGTACTAGATGAAAGCTGAATACAATGATCAGCCCTCCACATGCTATGGTATGTAGAAGGTAAGAAGTGATAATAACCAATTGATAGGTGTGCCTACAAATAGGTAAGAAACCCTAAAAATACTCTCCCTATAGAAAAAGAAGCTTCAAGAATGCTCTCTGGTGGTGCCTTGAGTCTTGAGCCAAAATGATGGATGGGGTCCAAAATAGGGACAAAGATCAATAAGACCAAAAGTGACCAAAATGAGTGGGCTTGGATAGAGCTCCTAATGTCCCTCCATGACTCAGTGTTGGGCTCACAAGGACATGACCACGACTATTAACCCTCCCTCTCGGATTGTGGGTGCACTTGAACTTCGAAGGGGCGCAAAAGTTGAAGAATCACGTGCAATGGAAGAGTCTTCGTGAAGATACCCATCACATTTTTTGTTGTGGGATAGTAAACGAGTGCCAGTTCCCCATCATGGATGTGCTCCCCACAAACCAAAATGGGCTATAGATTTGGAAATCCAATTTCAGCATCCTCCTCCAAGACCAAATAACATCTTGGGTGGCTATGTAAGCGGCTTGATATTGAGCCTTTGTGGAAGAAAGAGCAACATTATATTGTCACTCGTTGCTTCAACAAAGAGCACTTGATCCCAAGATAAATTATAAACCTATAGTAGATCTTGGGAGTTTGTTGCTGGCCCAGTTTGAATTTGTTGAACATGTTAGCGAGACCTCCTCTCCATACAAAATCTCCATGGGTCAAGGTGCCTCGCAAATACCGCAAAACTTGCAAAGTAGTTGGGGCTGAAGAGGTTGTTGAAATGAATAAACTCAAGATGGTAATTGCAAGAGAAACATGTGGTCAAGTTTCAATGAGCCATATCAGAGACCTAACCAATCCCATGTACCTACTGAAGTCTACTATTGCTTCTAAATATTGTTGTGAGAATTTGGACCTTGGATTCATGGGGCATGAAATTAGCATGCAAGTAGTCATGTTGAAGGTTGTCAATAACTAAGCCATGTTAGTAGATTGTACATCTCATGTATTAGAGTTTGTGCTTTAGTGGGCATTTTATTATTTTATGTTAGCACAAGCTGAAGCTTGCCGCCCTAATTTTTGGGCATTAGCCCTCAGGTGGCCGACTGGTTATAGGTAGGTTCCCTCCTCTAGTTTCAATGTCACCACACTTGTAGGTTCACTTCTTGGTGGAGAGAGGGAGACCGTGCCCACTGCCAGTGACTTGGTGTGTGAATCATGTATTGTCTTGTGCCTTGGCAGATGGATTCCATTTCTTGAGCATATTCTTCTTGAGTTCTTTTGTTCTTCGCAATGTTCTACTTTCTTCTTTGTGTTTTTGTAGTCTATTACAACAGTTACTCGTGCTTCCATTGTTGTCCCCTATTTTCCCATGGTATCAAACATCTCCATTAGTGTTCATGGTGCTGTTTACTGCTGTAGGTCTGAGTTTTCTCCATTTTCTTGCTGATCCTATGTGCAATTGACTGCTGCACACTATTCCCAAGGTTTATGAATTCATTTACTGCTGCTCGACCTTTTTTCAGCCTTGTCATATCTCAAAACCTGTGTTTATGGTCTGTGCTCTGCATTTACAAGCCAACTTGTGTGTTTTCAGCTTTTGTACCTCTTGAATGAAAGTGGCCTCGTATCTCTCAGTATATTGGGCCCCAATAGATATAGTGCTTCTCAGTCTTGGGTTGTTATGCAGACAAATTGGGCACTTACGTTCCGTTGGAGGTACCGATGTATATTTGCTAGTCTCAATCTCTAACTGGTGTGAGGAGGTGTATTTGTCCAATAATGCATCTAATCCCATGTGAGAGGTGAGTACCATGTATCTTAGACGTATAATAAAGGCACCTTTGTAGTGTGGAGAAAATGGTCTCAACAGAAGGCCATCTTCATCCCCATCTCCTACACTAGTGTTAGCCATGTCCTCTTGGTCTCTAGTTGAATAAGGTCCCACTTGATGATTTTACTGTGAAGATATGCTAGGGTTTGCAAAAGAAAACACCTAGTGTATGACCATGACTGAAACACAAAGAACTCAAACACAAATACATAAACACAAAACACAAAAATGCAAAGTGTAGCCAGTTGGAAATCAAAACACAATTGCCTTTGGGGCTAGAACTGGTATGAAAGACTCATTTTTAAAAACCCCTGACCAAGAGTAGCTCTTCTTCCTTCATTTCCAAATATTGTAGCACATCGAATAGAAGCAAGTATTGTGATCTGTGTATTTTAATGGATGTTAAGGAGTCATATCGAGATGTTCCTCTTTGAAGAGGATGGCACCATGAGAGCCAACCCTTACTTCACCCTGTGCATTGCTGCCCTCAGCCCCTGTCAAAGCCCGCCACCATGCTGCCATTGAGACCACCAGTGCCGCATCCCACTTTTGCCCTGTGTGCCGTTGTGTGGCACCAGTGCCTCCTGCAATATGGCCATGTTCCGCCTCTTGTGGTGGCAGCCGCCTCCCAACTCCCTTCGTGGTAGTAGTCACCATGGGTTGGACAGCTAGTGGAAGGAGAGCTGATGGTTGAAAACTTGCAAGACAAGGGATAGGTTGAATGGTGGGCAGCTTGTATATTTATAGATGAGTGAATCTTACCAAATTAGGGTTTTGCTCATGGGACACATATACTCTCTAGAACTACGCATTTTTTCATGAACATGTTTTGGGCCTATTTTAAGAGCTAATCAGTTTTTAATGCATTTTGTAGCTCAACATTCCCTCTTAGGCCCAAAAGTGGAACCAAAAAGGGACTGCAAGTGTAGCTCTAGCCCATAATCACCCCGATGCATCCCAACCCAAAGCAACTAGGGCATTGGACGAAGGAGTCACGTCGGCTGCCCAGTGGCCTACCAAGATTACACATGAAACCGGCCTTCCTTCTCGAATAGGGCGGCAAATAACCTTATTAAGCACTAATTACAACAAGCTTGTGGCTATATATGTTTGTGTGGGTGCTAAACAGTAGCAAGAAGACGAGGAAATGAGGAGGGCTGATTGGTCACAAAGGATCAATAATGGATAATGAGAGTGAGAGGGCAGGCTGCCTAGCATACTGGGGCCACAACTCGTAATAAAGTGGCTAGGCCCATAATGTGGGTGCCCAAGACAGCCTATAGAGCCCAAAAAGAAATGCACTAATGTGCTCTCCATCTAAAGTGCCTAAAGCACATAAAACAATAGACAAACACAATGTGAGAGCTCCTTATGTCCTTGTTTGACTTAGACCAAGGCTCACAAGTAGGAGACGATGATACAAGGCATAATTTGCTAACAGGTTTTTGATACTAGTCATTGAGGATTCTTGATGACACTTTCTAACAATGTCAAATCTGTTACTTGACTTGAAATACTAGCAGTGGTACTTCTTGGAAGACCACCTTGATAGTGGTTCCTTGAGGGTTTGCTTAACCTCCACTTACTAGAAGGTAGTCTATCTATTACTATTTGACTAATAGACTAACCAAGGACCAAGAGTGGCTTCAAAGAGCTAAAGACATTTGATAAGTAACAAGGTAGGCCATACTGTTAAGAACCGCTTTTTGACCTTTACAATGATTGAGCCATCTTTAATGTCTAGAACTTTGGCTGTTTCTTATGTATGCTTTGGGAACCTTTCTGATAAGGTTCTGACCCATTCTATTACTTGAAAGTGTCAATCTTGTCAAGGAAGATGCTGTTAGCAGATGTGTCTTGTATGGTCATCTCCTGCTTGTGAGCCTTAGTCTGAATTTGACGAGGATATTAGGAGATTTGATGGAGTCTCCGTCTACTAGATTCTCCCTAGAGACATTTTAGGTGGAGATCCTTCTCATGTGTGGGATAGACAGTTCTCTCTTGGGCAGGCAGTGCTAGGCTACCACTTGCACACCAGGCTGCTGATTCTTGTCAGTTGGCCGGCATTTGATGCAGATCAGCCAGTTTCTTGTGGCACAGCTTATTTATTCAGCCTCCCTTTCCACTGTCACTAGTCATCATTTAGTCCAGCTCTCATCATCTTGCCATATCTTCTTGTCTTGTCTGGCACACTCACTGAAGCTCCATGCTGAGTGTAGGGGCTGACAGATTGCAGCCTTGTGCCTTGGTGACCAGTCAGTTCTATACCTTCGATTCCATTGCGTTTTTCCAGTCTTCATGTTCTCTTCTCATTTTCTGTTCTTGTTCATTCCCGTGGCACACTCTCACAGATGCATGGCAGGTTTCTACATTACCTCTGGCTGTAAAAGTGAAGGAATGCCTCTAACGTTGAGGGCTTTTGTGAATAGAGTGGTGGTGTGTACAAAAAAGAAAGTTGTGCACATGCATGTGTGTGGACACACTTGCAAGCTAGGGAACAGGTGGCTGCTTTTGAGTAATGTAATGTGTGACTTTTGCTATTACTGCTTGTTTTGCATGTGGATGTGACAGCTGTGCCAGTATATGATGCTGAAGTGGTTGTCAATTTATAAGAGGTAGTTTTTTTTTTCTGGTTAAATGTCTCTTGCATAAATATCCTATGTGTTGGAATTTGCATGTTCAGGTTAGATTGCAAGAGATTATGAAAAGAAAATCACGGAAAAAAGGTAAAGGTACTGAAGAGAGCGTTACCGTTGCTGGACAAGAAGAGATTGCTAAACATAAAGCTTTGCAAAAGGAAGTCAAGAAGCTCTTGAAGCAGAAAAGGCTTAGAGTTATTAAAAAGGTGGTCCGAGAGACATCAAACAGTGAACCTTGGAGTAAAGCTGCCCTGGCTAAGGTAGTCAGTCTAAGAATTAGGCAATATAAAAATGAAATAAACAGCATGTCTGCACAATGTCAGTTTTTTTACACTAAGGATCTGTAGACAACTGACTCTGGTGTCTGTATGTAGATAGGATGTCGTTTGCTTGAGCTGCTTATTGAAAACGCATACATTCAAGACCCTGGTGACAATTCATCTGGAGAGAGTGTAGAAGTTAGACCAGCTTTTCGGCACATCTTCAAGACTTTTGTAGGAAGAGATGGGTATACCCTTAGCCACTACAGTATTACATATTCTCATTCAAGGTGCAGCTCTAGCATCTGATTGGTCACTAATGACATCATTCTACTATAGATCTGCAAAAGATTTCTCAACAAGCAGAAGATACGGAATTATAGAATGTGATTCTTTTATCTCCCGTGGCATCCATAAAATGGTAAGGCATTGCAAAAGTTGCAAGAGTCATAAATTTCACCATAAATGGTGTTATCCTTAGAAAGTACGAGTTCTTAAATGCACTTGGACCTTCATTACAGCTTCTGTACTCTCCTGCATGCACATTCTATTTGGAAGACTCTGAAAAACTCCTTTCTTTTAACTTTCAGGCCAAAGGTGTAGTTACTCCATACATGCCAATGCTTGTAAAACCACTTCCATGGCAAGGGTGAGTGAATTTCTTATCGTCTTCAGTCTTTGCCTTACCATGAATATCCTCTTTAGCTCATCAGGCATGTTCTTTTGCAAACATGTATTTGCCTTTCTGTTAGATAAAACAGTTCTTTCTTTTCTGGATGAAGTCTTGTCTGAATGATCCTATACAATTGTTGATATTTGTGGATTGCAGCATGATGCACTGATTCTGGGTTCTTTTTTCATTTAAGAGTTCGATAGAGTTAGTAGGGCTTGCACAATGTGAATTGAGAAGTTTGGCCATCTTTGAGCTTACTCCTGATGCTCAAACAACTTTATAGCCTTGTCAAGTCTCATCACAAAATCTCTGCCATCCTATTAGCTAAGAAATGCTTCATAGCTGTGATTGGTCATGGAGACATGTTGTGAGCTGTATTTTTTGTGATGCATATTGCTCTTTGATAAGCCTTGTGTACAGTGTAAGCATGCTCTTACTGGTCAAGAATATTACATGTTTTGCGGGTGCAGCTATAGAAGGGGGGGCTATATAGTTTTGCCTTCTTGTATCATGAGAACTCATGGAGCCAGAGAGCTGGGCCAAACTCTAAAGAATACACCAAAGCATCAACTACAGACCATCTTTGAAGTAAGATAATTTTAAAGATGTATATATCGTCCTTCTTTTGCAGCTTCAATTGTCATATGTGTTAGAATCTGTCTGGCAGGCATTGGATACACTGGGATTGACCAAGTGGAAGATTCAAACAAGGTTGCTTGAGGTTGTTGAGAAGATTTGGGAAGGAGGGGGTCGTCTTGCCAATATGGTCGACCGTGATGATGTAAAAATTATGTTCCACCCTTGTCTGTATCTGGAACCAAGATCATACTAGTAAATTTGAGGCTTTAAAAGGACTGCTATATGTCTCGTTTTGCCCTTACCTTGTTCTCCTTATGGTTTCAAAGGTAGTCACTGTAGGTATGCAGGGAAGCTGATTCACAAGGTTTTTAACTTTTTTCCACATCAGGTGCCAGTTCCAGAGCGACCGGAAACAGATGATGTTAAGGTTTTGAAAAAGTGGAGGTGGGAAAACTTTAAAGCAAGACGGCTGAATCGAGAACTGCATTCACAGCGTTGTGACACTGAGCTTAAACTTGCGGTATCTTGAAATCTCTTCCATTGACGTTATATATATATATTTTTTGTTGTCTGAGATACCAGTTCCATTTTGACTGTGGACAAGTACATGGCATATTTTTGCCCTGTACTTGGACAGCCAGTTCAGTTTCTGGTGTGTCAGGCAAGTTAATGGCCTACCTATTTTAGGTACTTCCACTCATACCTAGAGTCCACACACATTGTATCAGTGATTTACTGTCTCACATTGTATTTGCCAAGTTGTGTAGTGCTACTGACGGGGCTGTATTTTCACCATTTTCCCTCATACTTGCTGGATATTTTCCAGGCATTTCATGTATGTTTTAGGTGTTTGTTGTATATTCTGATCCAACATGATAGTTGATCATGGTGAGTTGGGTATTTGAGTTTAGTTGTATTGGGACATAGATCAGGAGTGCTGCAGACACAGTGACGTCAGCTTTTTTAGTTTCGGTTTCAGTTTTTGTACTCGGCTCTGCAGATAGGACATCAGCCCTTTTGCGTCTTCTAGGATTGTCTCGTCTCTTGTGCTCATGGAATCACATTCAGCCATGTTCATGCTTTGTGTATAGCATGCTTGTGATCATGTAATTCACCAAATATATTCCCTGCCATGTGGAGCATGCTACAAGTGGTGGATTACTAGATTAGAGTAGATCAACTGTTTTCCGAGTTTTACTGTTAGTGATGTACATATCATGGCTATATGGGTTCATAGGCTGGGCACATTTCATTTTGACAAGGCACACATTTAATGCCTATTGACCTGATCTTTGTTTTGTGTTATTTCTGCCTAATTAAGGCTGCCTCTCCTCCACCTCACAATCATTTCATATGAGCACATTGCATCCTGTTGACCTGATCTTTGTTTTGTGTTATTTCTGCCCAATTCAGGCTACCTCTCCTCCACTTCACAATCATTTCATATGAGCACACTGCATCCTGTTGGAGAGAAGGAGACTGGGAGCACTCTGTTGGTTGCCTACTCTTGTGCCTTGTGTGAGAGTGCGCAACGGAAGAAGAAAACACGAACACGGAGGAGAGACAGAGAGAAAGCAGAGAATGAAGGAAGAAGATCTGCACTGACTGAAATGGATGCTGAATACTCTGAAATGGACTGATCAGTCCCTGCACGCAGCTCGAAGTGTCAGTGAGGGCACTAGATCAGGCTGGAGACAAGGGCAGAACCGATGCCGGAGTGGGAGAGGAGAGAGACTGCGCTGAACCTGAAAGACAGAATATAGGACTGATGGGGGGGACTGCTATAAATAGCCCCCCAGCCCCAAAACTGGCCGACTGGCCCAAAAGCTGGCTGACTGGCCCTAATCTGGCCGACTGGCACAAAAAGCAGCCAATAAAGGCTGACTGCCACCCGAGAAGGGAATGCACACAAAAAACAGCAACACATAAACTGACAGAGCTCCTCTGTCTCCTGCCAGACTCCGACAGGAGCTCACAACCAGGAGATGACAGACTGAGAATGAAATAGAGCAGGCTAACACCCCCTCTCAGATCCTGGGAGGGTCTGAAGACCTAACAACCGCATGTGATGAAGCAAAGAAGCTTGAGGCAAAGGCTTCGTGAAGAGATCAGCCACATTGTCCGCTGTGGGACAATAAGCCACCGCCAGCTTCGAATCCACGATCCGCTATCGAACATAGTGGTACTGAACCTCAATGTGCTTCGTGCGAGCATGAAACACCGGGTTCTTCGCCAGAGCAAGGGCACTCTGGTTGTCCACGCGCAGCGCCGTAGGTCCTGTTTGGGAAAAGCCAATCTCCGCCATCAAGCGACGGAGCCAAACTGCCTCCATAGCGGTCGAACATAAGGCCCGATATTCAGCCTCTGTAGAAGAAAGTGCCACAGTAGGCTGCTTCTTGCTGCACCAAGAGATAGCACCGGATCCAAGGGTGAAAGCATAACCTGTAGTGGATCGTCTCGAACCCACATCACTTGCCCAATCAGAATCACTCCATCCAGAAAGAGTAATCCCATCTCCATACATGATCCCGTAGGATCGAGTCCCCTGTAAATACCGAAGAACACGCAAGGCTGCCCTCCAGTGATCCTGTGTAGGAGTCTTCATAAAAGAAGACAACAAAGCCACCACAAAAGAGATATCCGGCCGAGTGTGAATAAGCCGGATAAGAGAGCCCACAAGGCACCGGTAACGAGTGGCATCTGTAAGGGGGACTCCATCTGCCAAAATCTTGGACTCAAGGTCCATGGGGCATGGAATAGGCCGACTCTCGGCCACACCAAACTCCGAAAGAAGCTCGGAGATGTACTTGTGCTGCGAGATAAAAATGCCCTGTGCCATCATACCAAGAAAGAAGTGAAGGATCCCTAGGTCCGTCATGTCAAACTCCTGCCGTAGAATAGCCCGAGTATGCTCCACCTGCTGAGTGTCGCTCCATGTAATAATAAGATCATCTACATACAAGATAAGCAAAACACAAAGAGAACCCACAACCCTAAAGTAGAGGTTGGGGTCATGATCGGAGCGCTGAAAACCACTATGCAAAAAGAAGCGGTCAATCTGCTGATACCAAGCACGAGGAGCCTGCTTCAGGCCGTAAAGGGCCTTTTGCAGCCTGTAGACATGATCCTCCTTCCCCTGCACAAGAAAACCAGGAGGCTGTGAAACATAGATCTCCTCCTCAAGGATGCCATTCAGAAAGACTGACTTGACGTCCATCTGATAAACGGGCCAACGGTGGTGAGCGGCAAGAGCCAAAATAACTCGAATGGTAGACATCCGAGCTGTAGGAGCAAAAGTCTCAAAGTAGTCCAAACCGGCTCTCTGTGCAAAACCCTTGGCAACAAGCCGAGCTTTATGCTTGTCCAAGGAGCCATCTGCAAGATACTTGGTCTTAAAGATCCATTTCACACCTATCACCTTCCGTTTCTTGGGACGTGGTACAAGCTCCCAAGTATGGTTCCGCTCGATGGAATCGAGCTCTGCCTGCATAGCCTGTCTCCAAATATCTTGTGTAAGAGCCTCCTCCACTGTGGAAGGCTCGGAATCCTGAAGAATCTGAGACATAAGAGCATAGTTCACACAGAGTGAACTATCCCGCTGGGCCTGTAAACGGGCTGATTTGCGTGGACCTGTAGAAGAAGCAGGAAAGTGAGTAACACCTGAATCCTGCATAAGCTCGCGATACCACAAAGGAATCCTAAGAGACTCCTGCTGCTGCGAGGGAGACCGAGTAGTCTCCGGAACCTGTAAAGCACCTGTCTCTGAGAGGGACTCCCCCTCACCAAGTGAAGGTAGATCCTCCTCATCTGAAGAAGGCTCCCCATCGGATGGCGGTGAATCCCTAGAAGACTCCTGAAGGGAGACTGAAGGGGTGGAAGAACTCGAAGGAGTCATATCCGCCAAAGGGGGAGGGGAAGCCGAAGTAGAAGGAGGAATGGGAGGGGGAGAAGTCGATGAAGGAGAGGGGTGCTAAGAGGTATCCTGGAAGGAAGAGAAGGGAGAGAAGGTGGGGGGGGGGGGGTTTTCCGTCGATGTCGAAGAAGCACCTGTAATAGAACCATCAATCGGATCGTCAGAGGTCGAAGCCTCATCAAAGATCACATCCCTGCTCACCTCAATCTTCCGTGTCGTCGGGTCGTAGAGCCGATATCCCTTCGTGGTCGTGCTATAGCCCACGAAGATAAGCTGTCGTGACTTAGAGTCAAGCTTCGTCTTCCTCTTCGTCTTGGCCACATGGACAAAAGCATCACATCCAAAGATGCGAAAGTGGGACACGGAAGGCTTCCTCCCAAAGAAAGTCTCAAAGGGAGTCATGTCCTGTAACGCCGAAGTCGGAGAGCGGTTGCGAATATGCACTGCTGTAGCCACCGCCTCACCCCAAAGGAAATGAGGAAGACTCCTATGCTCTAGCATAGATCGGGCCATCTCCACCATGGTCCGATTTGGACACTCCACCACACCATTCTCAGATGGTGTGTTTGGATGGGAATACTCCACCCGAATGCCGTGATCCCTGCAAAACTGAGAGAAAAGGTGAGAAGTAAACTCGCCACCGTGATCAGCTCGAACGCCACGAACTTTGGAAGTTGTTTGTGTCTCCACAAACACCTTCCACTCGCAGAAACGGGAGTACGCCTCGCTTTTGTACTGCACAATCAACATCAAATACTTGGCCTTCCCAAGGGAGGCCGTGCACATAGGTCCGCAAAGGTCGGTGTGAACCAACTCAAGCGGAGAAGTAGCCCTTCTAGAAGCAACCTGTGAGTGAGGCTGCCAATGCTGCTTGCCCCTCAAGCAGCTAGGGCACAAAGTGTGAAGAGGAGGGAAATCTGGAAGTCCCTCCACCATCTTCCGCCGAGAAGCCCGCCGAATAGAATCAAGGTTCAAATGACCATAACGAGCATGCCAAAGCAGCCCAAGCTCGCGAGAAGCCCTCGCAGCCAAGGTTGTGAGCTTGTAAAGCCCACCCTCATGTGTACCTGTCCAAAGAGCATCACCTGTAGAAGCATCCTCCACTGTGACTGCATCCTGTGTAAAAATGACTCGGGTACCTAGCTGAGTAATTCCATGCACAGACAAGAGGTTAAAGCCCAAATCAGGTACATAAAGAACTTTGGCGGAAGAAGACCGCCTGTCAGAAAACATAGGTAGCGTCCCCACGCCTCGAACAGGAACTGTAGAATTGTCACCAATGGTGATGGTGCCCCCTCTGAAACGAAGATCTTGAAGCCAATCCTGTCTAAAGGTCATATGAGTCCACGAGCCAAGGCTTCTCCTGAGTGGTAGAAGCTAGGGTTGTATCCTCCTCAACAAAGACATGCACAAACGCAGGCTCTGTCGTGGCTGGGGCTGCCTTCGAGTCCTTCTTGGGCTTCAAATGGGGGTACTTCTGCCAACACTTCTCCTCGGGATTGTCAGAGTGCAGCGGTGCGGAAGCGTAGGACTGAGAGAGAGAGAACGCAGAGAGAGAAGGGAGAGAAAGAGACAGTGTACACTGAAGATCTGCTGTATAAAGAATGCTGAATACAAAGATATACACGGGCGCAGTGCGCTGGACTGCGTGTCTCCACCTCGACGATGCGACCTGCTGTCCACCTCGAAGTCTGCTGCAGTCTGCACTGTCTGCTGTCAGAAATCTGCGAACAGAGACAGAGATCTGCACGGCACCGGTCTGTAATCTGCGACAGAGAATGAATGCCAGACTGCTGAAAACGTCAGCAATAAATAGGCGAAAATCTGCCTAGGATGGGGCGCCAAAATAGGGCGCAGCCTGATAAAAATCAGCTGCAGGCAGTCGGACTGCCACGTGGCAGTCCGACTGCACAGTCCGACTGTGCAGCTGGACTGTGCAGCTGCTGCCTGCTGCTGCCTGCCTGAAAACAGGCTATGATCTCTGACACCCCCTCTCAGAGCCTGGACAGGGCAGAAGCCTGAGGGATCTGGAATGTTGCCGAAGTAGAGCCTGAGGAAGCGCCTTCGTAAACAAATCCGCAAGATTATCCTCCGTCTTGCAATACTCCACAGTGATGGTCTCATCCAAAAGCTTTTCTCGGATGAAGTGGTACTGGATCTCAATGTGCTTCGTCTGGGCATGAAAAACAGGATTCCTCGCCAAGGCAATGCAACTCTCATTGTCACATCGCAGCAATGTAGGACGAGTCTGGGGGCACCCAAGCTCCTCCAACAGTCTCCGAAGCCACACAACCTCGCATGTGGTGGAAGACGCGGCCCGATACTCCGCCTCAGTAGACGAAAGGGCTACCGTGGGCTGCTTCTTGCTACTCCAAGAAATAACACCTGCACCCAAAGTAAAGCAGTAACCTGTTGTAGACCGCCTGTGGTCCACGTCACCGGCCCAATCCGAGTCGCTCCAACCTGCAAGTACAAGATCTGACCCATCTGTCCCTGCGGGGTAATGAATCCCCAAATCAGACGTCCCCCTCAGATACCGAAGTATCCTCTGAGCAGCCTGCCAATGCACCGTCTTAGGTTCACTCATGAACCCTGCCAAGAGCCCAACAGCAAAACATAGATCAACCCTGGTGTTGAGAAGCCAAATCAAAGACCCTATCAACTGTCGATAGCGGGAAGCATCCGCCAAAGGAGAAGCTGAGTGGGAAGTGGCCTTCCAGTTCGGATCCATAGGAGTAGAGAGGGCCCGACAATCTTCCATCTCAAAAGACACCAAGAGCTCCTGAACATATCTCTGTTGGGAGAGAAAGATCCCCCTCTGAGACTGAAAAATCTCATGTCCTAAAAAGAAATGGAGTAGCCCCAAATCCGTCATCTCGAACGTCCGATGTAAAGCTGACTTTGTCTCCTGGACCTGCTGTGCATCATCACCTGTGACAATCAAATCATCAACATATAATACAAACAGCACACAACCATCCTCGGAAGTGTGAACATACAGCTGCGGATCGGCCTTGGACCGCCGATATCCCAACTGAGTCTGAAGGAACGAATCAATCTTCTCGTTCCAAGCTCGCGGGGCCTGCTTGAGACCATACAGGGCCTTCTTCAACCTGTAGACTTTCCCATCTGAAGAACCAAAGCCAGGAGGCTGCTCAACGTAGATCTCCTCCTTCAAATCACCATTCAGGAAGGCCGACTCCACATCCAGCTGATAAACAGGCCATTTCCTATGGCCAGCCAAAGCAAGAACAGCTCTAATGGTTGCCATACGAGCTGTAGGGGCAAAGGTGTCATGACAGTCAATACCTGGGCGCTGGGCAAAACCCTTAGCAACAAGGCGAGCCTTGTGCTTATCCAAAGTACCATCACTGAGATATTTGGTCTTGAAGACCCACTTGACTCCAATCACCTTCTTCTTCGGGGGGCGTGGCACAAGTGACCAAGTGCCATTCCTCTCAATAGCCTCCAACTCAGCTTCCATAGCTTTCTTCCATGGTGCGGACTGTAAAGCCTCCTTCACGGAGGTGGGCTCTCGATCCTGCATAACGCGGGACATCAAACAATAATTGGAGCACACAAGCTCCGAAGAATGCGCCTGGTGCCTCCGTGACCGCCGCGGACCATCCTGCGGTCCCCACTCCTCAGGAACCCCCTCGATCCCTGAATCACGGAGTGTGTCACGGGCCCAGCGAGGAGGAGGCCGAACCTCCCCTCGTCGTTCTCCATCAGTAGAAGACTCTGGAATGTCCACCAGTGGTAACTCCTCAGAAGGATCCGGTGGAACAGTAGACTCTGTGTCAGAAACAGAATCATAATCAAACGGCACAGGCTCCAGTGGAACTGTAGAAGGAGCCAAACTCTCCCCTGGATCTCCAAGAACGGGATGCTCCTCACCCGTTGAAGAAGCCGGAACCTCCACAAACCGCACATCACGGCTAGTATATACATCCCGCTTGACGGGATCATAGAGTCGGTAGCCTTGGGACTGGGAGCTGTAGCCAACAAATACCTGTTTGCGGGAAGCCGCTTCGAATTTGTCACGGTGAGCTTTGGGAATGTGAACATAGGCATCACACCCAAAGACCCGAAAGTAAGAAACATCTGGCTTCGATCCAAAATACGCCTCAAATGGAGTCATCCCTTCCACGGCCGAAGTAGGAGATCGGTTAAGGATGTGGACTGCAGTAGCCACAGCCTCGGCCCACAGAACCTGAGGGGTCTGTCGGTGCTCCATCATGGTGCGCGCCATCTCGATCACACTGCGGTTCTTCCGTTCGAGAATACCATTTTCTTGTGGAGTATTCGTATTGGCAAACTCCTGGTGAATTCCTCTATCTGCACAAAACCGAGTGAATTCATTAGAGACAAATTCACCTCCCTTGTCGGATCGCAAGGTCTTCAACTTCCGGCCTGATCGGTTCTCCTCAAAGAGAAGCCAATCCTTGAAGTGCGAGAAAGCTTCTGATTTTAGTGCCAAAAAGTAGGCCCATGTCATCCTGCTATAGTCATCCACGATCAGCATGAAGTACGAGCTCCCACGGAGGGACTCATTCCTCATAGGGCCACATAGATCCGTAGATACTAACTCCATCGGTGAAGTAGACCGCCGCGAAGCGGTATGGGGAATGGCATCTCTATGCTGCTTCCCCCGTATGCAGGAGACACATGGCTGCTGGCTCACCACTATATCCGGCAACCCTCGAACAAGCTGTCCCCGTGACGCCTTCCGAAGATAGTCATAGTTTAGGTGACCAAACCTAGCATGCCATAATTCAGACTGTGACTGTGAGGTAAGAAGAAGAGTAGAGAGGGCAGTGGAAGACTTCAGTTTGTAAATGCCGTTCTCCTCATATCCAGATGATAGAACCTTCCTCGATTCACGATCAAGGACTCGCACTGTAGAACTGTCAAACTCCACCAGAAGACCAAGGGAGCAAATCTTATGGACTGAAAGGAGATGGTACCCCAATCTTGGTACATGCAAAACCTCTGAGGTATGGGTGCCACCTCGTCCATCCGGAATAAGCTGCATCTTACCCCGACCTGCAATAGAAACTGAAGAGCTGTCTCCAATGAGAACCTGCCCACGCGAAGGTCGCAGCTGGGCAACACCATCCGATGAAGGAGTCATGTGCCGTGAGGCACCACTATCAATAATCCACTCTCGACATTGGGAAGCCGCCATCGCAGCATCAGAAGCATTCGGTGAAGCGTCCTCAATGACAACTAGATGTAGAAATGCAGCTGATGAGGGTGCAGCCACCGCTCCAGAATCCTTGGTTTCCTTCTTCTTGGTGTCCTTCGAGTCTTTGTCAGGGCAATCCTTCTTCCAATGGCCAGTCTTTCCACAAATATGGCATGTGGAGTCTTTGTCCTTGTCCTTCTTGGACTTGTTATCCCCCTTCTTCTTCTTTTGGTCCTTCCCCTTCTTCTGAGAGGCTTGACCTGTCAACGCCTCCGTCTTGGAAGCATTCTGTCCCTTTAACTGTTCCTCTTGGTCCAAGACCATAGGAACCAACTCCTCCCACCGAAGAGTAGACTCTCGCCCTGAAGCAATAAGGGCAGAGTAAAATGTACCGAATCGTGGCGGCAACTGGGACAAGAGTGTAATCGCCATGTCTTCGGAGGAGATCGGCTTCCCCGCATTCTGAACCTGCATCTGTAGCTGCCTTAGCTTGTTAATGTGTTCCCTGAGCGAAGAAGACTTATTGACGGACAAGGTCCGCATCTGTACCTCCAAAGAAACCCTCTTCATCAGGGTCATCCGATTGTACATTTGATCAAGCTCCAGCCATATCTCACGAGCCACCGTCAAGTGCTCGATGTGAGCGATCACAGCTGTAGTGCATGATAGAAAGAGAAAGGATCGAATCCTGGCATTCAGTTTGTCCCAATGAGACTGGGCCCTGGCCAACTCCGCACGAGCATCGGAAGAGAGTTTGGACTCATCTCTTACCGAGGGCCGGTCAATATCTTCCTGTACCAACTCCGCCAGATCATAGGACTCCAGAATGGCCAACATCATAACGCGCCAAATGCGGTAGTTGTCGCCGTCGAGCTTCTGATCTGTAGGAAGAGCCGGTAGGACAGGCACCTTCCGGTCCATAATCGCCTGGAACTCCAAGTCCATCTCTGTAGACATCTTCACCTGCAATGCCTTCTCAAACGCAAAAGCAGCCCCCTCTGACTGAGTAGACTCAGCCTGCTAAGGCTCTTCAGCGTCCCGAAGCTCCTTCACCCGCCGGAGGCGATGAAAAAGCAAAACCTGCACTTTTAGGTTGAAAACTCAAACTTTCTCCGCGACAAACAGCAGTAAACAGCAGCAAATCCACCACCTGTACTCCTTTCCTGTGCGCCCACACTCGTTTCAGCCTTGTTCCAAGGCGCAGCCCTCCTGTCTGCCCTTAAACGCAAAAAACGCAAATTTGTGTCGCGATGGAAACTCCTCTTCAGGTTGATTCTGCGCTCAGTCAGCCCTCAAACACTGCTCTGATACCATGTCAGAGTGCAGCGGTGCGGAAGCGTAGGACTGAGAGAGAGAGAACGCAGAGAGAGAAGGGAGAGAAAGAGACAGTGTACACTGAAGATCTGCTGTATAAAGAATGCTGAATACAAAGATATACACGGGCGCAGTGCGCTGGACTGCGTGTCTCCACCTCGACGATGCGACCTGCTGTCCACCTCGAAGTCTGCTGCAGTCTGCACTGTCTGCTGTCAGAAATCTGCGAACAGAGACAGAGATCTGCACGGCACCGGTCTGTAATCTGCGACAGAGAATGAATGCCAGACTGCTGAAAACGTCAGCAATAAATAGGCGAAAATCTGCCTAGGATGGGGCGCCAAAATAGGGCGCAGCCTGATAAAAATCAGCTGCAGGCAGTCGGACTGCCACGTGGCAGTCCGACTGCACAGTCCGACTGTGCAGCTGGACTGTGCTGCACAGTCCGACTGTGCAGCTGGACTGTGCAGCTGCTGCCTGCTGCTGCCTGCCTGAAAACAGGCTATGATCTCTGACAGGGATGAGTGCCCTTCCCATAGTGTGGGCACTTGGGCTTCTTCTCCTTCGCATCCTTCTTGTCCTCCTCCTCCTTGTCCTTGGCCTTCTCCTTCTGCTGCTTCTTCTTGCCGCCACCTGTACCTGCAGTAAAAGTCTTGGTGGAGCCACTGGCTCCCACCTCTCTGAGTCACTCGTCATGCTCCAAGACAAGCGGGGAAAGTTCCTCCCATAGGAGTTTCTTGCGGGTCCTCGAGGTGATGAGGCTGGTGTAGAAGACATCATATCGGGGTGATGGCAGCTGAGTCAAGAGAATCATCGCCATAACCTCGGACGATATCACACGACCAAGAGAGGCTAGCTCGCATGTCCTCCATCTTCGTGATGTGCTCCTTCATAGAAGAAGAATCATCAAGACTGAGCATCCGCAACTTCTTCTCCAAAGAAATCTTGTGGGCAAACGTCTTATGCTGATACAAAGACGCAAGCTTCTTCCACACTTCCGCTGCGGTCTTTAACCTGTGAACATGTACAAGAATCGAGTCATGAAGACTCATAAAAAGAAAGGAACGGGCTCGAGAGTTGAGCCTATCCCACAAGGCAGCATGGTCCATAGAGGCTCCATCTGATGAATCCACGGGGGGATGGTCGATGGGTGAAGAAACAAGCTCCCATAGATCGAATGTATCGAGGATGCACTCCACCTTGCACGACCAGAGGGAGTAGTTGGAACCATCCAACTTATCTTCCTTTGGAAAGGAAGGGAGAATAGGCACCTGTATAGAGGGAATCAAGGAAGGCATCCGGACATCAGAAGCAGTCTTCACGGATGGAACCTTCACGGTAGATGGACCCTCTGAGATGCATGGACTGAAGAGGGACGAGTGCGAGGAGTCTCCTCCCGTCGTCGAAACGGCTGATAATCCCGTCTCCGCTGAGAGGAATGATGAGAGAGGAGCTCATCCTCTGAGTCGTCAAAGCCTGAAAACTGGTTAGACATCTTTGATATCTGCAAACACCAAAACACAACAAGGGAAGGTTGCCGGTGCCGAAACACAAACACCAGAAGCTCCTGAGCTGGCCGCCTTGCACAGAACGCAAGGATGATGTCAAATGCAAGTGCTAACGATGCAATCACCACAAAAGAACAACCTCCTGCCTCAAAACGCAAGTAGAAATGAGGTCGCCAGCTTGGAGGAGTGCCGCCAGAGGTTGAACGCAGCCACAGAAGCTGAAAACGCAGCTTGGTGGAGTGCCACCCAGCTAGAGGAGGGCCGCCCAGGCTGAAAACGCAAATTTTAGCAGCAAATGCTAGTAGGTTGACACCAAAGCAGGCCGCCTTGATCAAGGAGATGGTGCAGAAGGTGACGCCTCAGCTGTTGGAGACGTGTTGACCAGCAAACACAAGGTTGTGGGTGTTCTCCCGCGTAGATCTCAGCTCCGTGTACTCTCCTTTGGCTCTGATACCATGTGAGAGTGCGCAACGGAAGAAGAAAACACGAACACGGAGGAGAGACAGAGAGAAAGCAGAGAATGAAGGAAGAAGATCTGCACTGGCTGAAATGGATGCTGAATACTGTGAAATGGACTGATCAGTCCCTGCACGCAGCTCGAAGCGTCAGTGAGGGCACCAGATCAGGCTGGAGACAAGGGCAGAACCGATGCTGGGGTGGGAGAGGAGAGAGACTGTGCTGAACCTGAAAGACAGAATATAGGACTGATGGGGGGGACTGCTATAAATAGCCCCCCAGCCCAAAAGCTGGCCGATTGGCCCAAAAGCTGGCCAACTGGCCCTAATCTGGCCGACTGGCACAAAAAGCAGCCAATAAAGGCTGACTGCCACCCGAGAAGGGAATGCACACAAAAAACAGCAACACATAAACTGACAGAGCTCCTCTGTCTCCTGCCAGACTCTGACCGGAGCTCACAACCAGGAGATGATAGACTGAGAATGAAATAGGGCAGGCTAACACCTTGGTATATGGGTTCCATTATCTTTGAGTTCATGTGTTCTCGTTCTTTCATTTAGTTCTTTGTGTTTTTTTTTTTTTTTGCTTCCATTTCTCCACATCATTCTGACTTAGTATGGGAGCCGAAATGTCTTGGTTTTGGTGCTCTTCTCTGTTTCCAACTTCTATTTCATGTCTGATTGCTCTTACTGACTGCATCAAATTTTGTGTTTTGCTGCTGTCCTTATCTGGCTGACCTGGGCGCTTCATCTGGCACCTGGGAAGTAGTTTCGGCTGCTGGACAACCTGATTTCTTTGCGTTTTTAGTGCTAAATTCTGTGTTTTTACTGCTGCAGCCTATATTTTGATCTGCCCAGCCATTATTTATCATGTATGACTGGCATTTTCATCTTCTTTGCAGCCGATTTCACTTTTCTTCACAAGTGAGTGCTTGTGCTTAACTCCTCTGCATTTTCAGCCCAATTTCAACACTAAAGGGAAGGTTCACACATGGTGGTGGTTGTGCCTCTATGCACTATACTCACTTCACATTCAGTTCCTCTCTCTTATCTTCTATCTGAACTGTTCTCTCTTGCTTGAACTGCTGAACTCTTGGTATCGTGCTTATTAGCATTTAAGTACCCTAGGTACTCTCTCTTAAAAACCCCTATTTATCTTCTTTGCATATCATCTAATGGGTCCTCCATGTTGCAACACTGATGACAAGCTTAAAGGTCGTGACTATCTAACTTGGAGTGCAGTGATGAAAGCTTGATTTGTGCAGAAGTGACTTCGGTATATTATTTCAAGAGTTTCCTTTTGTCTCCCAAGACCTTCTCCTCTTCCATTTGGTTGGAACAACGACAACTAAGGTGGGGAATCCATGGTCATGATAGTGCTTTTTGCGGTGTTAGTTTATGATAGACATTGAGATTTAGCTATTTCTATTCTCTATGATCTGGGATTGGCATGATTGACATGGACATTAGTATCTTTGCAAGGCACCTTGGTGGTGGCTTGATCACACATTGCTTGGGTATACTGTCAGAGCGAAGCAAATGCGGAAGCGCATGGACAAGTCTGAAAGAAAATGAACACCGGAGAAAGTGAGAAAGAAAAGAGATAGAAGAACGCAGAAATATGCAGCGAATGACTGCTGAAATGAAGAGGGCAGATATACAAGGGCTGTCGGTGTATCTCCTTGAGCTAGATCTCTTCCACCAATCATTGCAAAGATGAGCTAAAGAGGGTAGGCTGAAAGTGGGCTAAAAATAGCTAGAAAAAGAAGGGAGAAATATGGCACATCGGCTAGCTAGATCTAGCCGATTGCAGGCAAATTTGGTTGACCTGCCAAATCTGGTCATAAGCCACCAAAAATGGCCGATTGAATAGCTGCAATAAATACGACCTGCCTTTGGCACTGTCCTACCCATGAAACATGCTTAGATGTTGACAATTGCTGGAAATAATACCCAAACTAAGAGGAATAATGGATAATGCCGGCTGAGAGTATCTCCAAGAGAACTAATTGCACCAATGGTAACCTGAGAAATGCCAGTCCAAGGGTTGTTGGTGTATCTCTTGTGTTGGATCTCTTTCACTAATCCTTGCAAAGATGAACTAAAGTGGGTAGGTTGAAAGTAGGCTATAAATAGCCAATCCAGGGGTTGTTGGTGTATCTCTTGTGTTGGATCTCTTTCACTAATCCTTGCAAAGATGAACTAAAGAGGGTAGGTTGAAAGTAGGCTATAAATAGCCAAAAAAAGAAGGGAGAAATATGGCACATTGGCTAGTCAAATTTGGTCGATTGCAGCCAAATTTGGTTGACTTGCCAAATTTGGTCATAAGCCACCAAAAATGGCCGACTAAACAGCTGCAATAAATACGACTTGCCTGTGTGGCATTGTCCTCCCCATGAAGCTTGTTTGGATATTGACAATTGTTGGAAATAATGCCTAAATTGATAGGAGTAATGAATAATGCCCTCCGAGAGTACCTTCGAGAGAATTGACTGCATCAATGGTAACCTAAGAAATGCTAGTCCAAGGGATGACTAATCTCTAACACCCCCTCTTAGATCTTGGATGCAGCATAAGGCTTAGAGATATGGAGTGTTGTTAGAGAAGAAGCTGAGAAAGCGACTTGTTAATCAAATTTGCAAGATTATCCTCCATCTTACAGTAAACCACATCAATGGTCTCATCCAAGATCTCCTCTCGAATGAAATGGTATTGAATCTCGAAATGCTTCAACCTAGCATGAAACATTGGGTTTCATGCCAAAGCAATGCAACTCTCATTGTCTCAATGAAGTGTCATAGGACCTGTCTGAGGATAGCCAAGCTCTCCTAGTAACCTTTGAAGCCATACCGTCTCACATGTGGGAGAAGACGTTGCTCGATACTCTGCCTCAATGGAAGAAAGGGCAACAATGGGCTGCTTCTTGCTATTCCATGAGATAACACATGCACTCAAAGTAAAACAATATCTTGTCATTGACCTCCGATGGTCAACATCTTTGGCCCAATCTAAATCTATCCAGCCTATAAGAACCAAAGGTGAATCTCAAGTACCTATTGGATAATGAATACCAAGATTGGGGGTTCCCCTTAGGAATGGCAAAATCTGCATAGCAGCTTGCCAATGTACCATCTTGGGTTCGCTCATGAACCCGGCCAATAGACCTACAGAATAGCACAAATCAATCGGAGTGTGAAGACCAAATCAAGGACCCAATCTACTACTTATACTGGGTAGCATCCGCTATCCGAGAATTTGCATGGGCTGTAGCCTTCCAATTTAGATCCATAGGAGTAGAAATGGCCTTACATCCCTCCATCTGAAATGTGGCCAAAAGTTCTTGCAAATATTGTTGTTGGGAGATGAAAATACCCCTCAAAGTCTAGTAAATCTCATGGCCTAAAAAGAAATGAAGAAGGCACATATCCGTCATCTCGAATGCTTGGTGTGGTGCCGCCTTAGTCTCCTTGATCTTCTGGGCATGGTCGCCTGTCAAAATAAGATCATCCACATAAAGCACGAACAAGGTATGTCCTCCAATTGAGGTATGGGCATACAATTGGGGATAGGAAGATGAACGGTGATACCCCAATTTTCCTTGGAGGAATGAGTCTTTCTTCTCATTCCAAGCACGTGGAGCTTGTTTGTGGCCGTTAAGGGCCTTCTTTAACTTGTACACCTATCCATTTGATGAGGAAAAGCTAGGAGTCTGCTCAACATAGATCTCCTCCTTTAAAATCACCATTGAAGAAGGTAGACTTCGCATCAAGCTGATAAACTGGCCCTCTCCTATGACTGGCTAAGACAAGAATGACCCTAATGTTAGCCATCCGAGTTGTAGATGCAAAGATGTCATGGAAATCCACCCTTGGCTGTTATGCGAAGCCCTTTGCAATGAGCTGCGCCTTGTGCTTATCCAGAGTACTATCACTGTGATATTTGGTCTTGAAGGCCCTTTGTAACCCATCACTTTCACCATGTTTTGTGTTGCCCATACCTTGAGGCTTGGTCCTATGACCTGGTTCTCATCACGTGCATCAGTGCTGCTGTCGTGACTGTCCCTTCTGCTGCATGCACCACAGTTCACCCCTGCAGTGGTTGGTCGACGTCACTGGTCAAGCTGTCTGCAGCAGTCGGTTGTCAGTGTGTGACGTCTCCTGTGAAAAGCATCCAGCATCCAGGTGTTCTAGGACTATTAATAATCAAGTGAGAAGTTTAAATAATAAATTGAAAAATGTAAGATACCGTGCTGCCTGTGCCCTGCACAGTAACGGGTTGACTGTTGCACAG
Organism: Lygodium microphyllum; assembly: GCF_053477565.2. NCBI lineage: Eukaryota > Viridiplantae > Streptophyta > Polypodiopsida > Schizaeales > Lygodiaceae > Lygodium > Lygodium microphyllum. The sequence goes on from NC_141141.1 coordinate 9,489,476, forward strand.
TAACAACTTACAAGTTATGAAATCAGAATTTAAAATAGTAACATAAAACTTAAAAAGTAAAATTTGAACATATTATAACTGTAGCCTTTGCTGTTTGAACTTTGCAGAGTTCTATGTGACAAGTCCCTCGGGAGTCAGTCCTCTCAGCTCTATCCAGACTGCTGTTGCCAGTCAGTGAGCCACGCAGTGTGACAGGTCTGAGGTCATAGTTGAACAGGTTACAGTTCTCTGCCTCAGCTTCAGCCTTCAACGTTCAGGGATCAGACTTCATTGTTCATAGTTCAGTGCTGAGTCAGCGAACTTTGCACTCACAACTTACTACTGTGAGTCTGTGACAGTCTGCAGGCAGCATTACAGCCTACAGAGTGTGTACTTACTATTCAGACTATCGACTGTGAGTCTGTGATAGTGTGCAGGCAGCATTACAGAGTCTGTACATTGTACACTGTACTCACTACTTAGTACTCAGACTCCAGAGTCCTCTCAGTCACCAGTGCAGTAATGAGTGTGTACTCAGTTGTTGACAGCGAGTCACTGCAGTGACCAGCAACTTGCAAGCCATGGCATCATGTTCACATGTCCCCTTGGCAACATCTTCTTGAGCACTTGCCCCTTGTACCGGTGGCAAGGGTAGGAGATCCGATGATTGATCATGGTGGTGTGAGGCTGCGGTTGAAAGGCCAACATTGGGGGGTGGCTCACGACATTGGAAATGTCCTTTTTGTGGCTATGAAAGCACGGGCGGGGCAAACAATGTAAGGGCCTATTTCTTGAGAGAGTCAAGCCATTAGGTACTCTTTTGTGAGAATGTTAGCCAATAGAAGAAGTGGTTTCTTCAGCAAAAGGCTGTTGAGCAAGATGCCATTTTTCATAGAGGAGAGCATCAACTACTACTGCTACTTCTAGCGAACTAGGTTCAGGTAGGCCATCATCCATTGCAGCTCACACCACTAGCAACATAGGTGGTGGTGCTTTTGAGACGCTTGGCTCTACGACTCTTGTAGCACCTACTGTGACACGCATTAGGCAGATCACTCTTGATGCACATATGGATGCCAGAAAAAAGGAGGATGCGGACATGGTAGTTGCCATGTTTTTCTATCATGATCACATTGCATTTAATGCAGCAAGGTCAGAGTACTTAGAAAACATGTGTAAAAAAGGTTGGAGAAGTAGGACCCTCCTATGTTCCACCGTCCTTCGAATCTTAGCACACTACTCTTTTAGAGAAGGAGAGACATGCGGCAGAGATTGCAGCTGAAAACACTAGAAGTTTATGGCAATCAAATGGGGTGACTTTGATTGCAGATGGGTGGTTAGACATTCGAAGGTGATCTATTCATGGTATGGTTGTATATTCATGTGGTGAGATGTATTTCATAAACTCTCATGATACCACTAAAACTGGCAAGTCAGTGGATGTAATGGCAATTGAGTGGATAAGTAGTATTGAGATGGTTGGCCCTAATTTGGTCACAAGACTTGTTGTGGATGGAGAGCCCGCAAATAGGGCTACATGTGATATTGTTTAATAGGCATATCCACACATTACAATGCCTTTTTGCATGTCACATTGCTTGAATAATCTCCTAAAAGACATTGGCAAGTTGGATTGGATCGAGCCTACGATTGAGGAAGCAAATGCTATGGTGACATTTGTGTTGAACCACTTGTTCATGTGTGTTGAGTTTCACTAGAGATCCAAGAAGATTCTCTCGAAGTACTTAGAAACACTCTTTGCTTCTTATTTTTTCATACTTGGTTGCCTAAGCACATGCATTGCTGCTTTGAGACAGATCTTCATTGGTGATGAGTATTGCCCAAATGCTTGTCCTCCACTGTTGCATGGATGAAATGTGTTGAATATGTAGAAGATGCCTCGTTTTAGGATGATGTGCGCCAGATTGATGCCATGGTGCAGCAGTGATGCTTTTGTTGAGACTTGTGGATAGTATGCAGTCATGCATTGGGAAAGTCTACGCGGCTATGGACAGAATAATTAAGAAGCTACATACTTTCTTTCCTTTTGATGATGATGATGAGGATTGGGAGATGGCACAGAGGTGTGAGGAGTTACACACATTATGCGTTACACGGTGGAATAATTATTATTCTCCTTTGTGTGCAGTTATGTTTGTGTTGGATCCCAAGTTTCAAGAGTGTTGTTAGAATAGGGAGAATGAGATTGTTGTTGGTTGGATGAGAGTCTTGAGGAAGATGGTGCTTGACTTAAACAAGAGATGTAAAATCAGAGAATCTTGTAAGGTACAGATCTTGTCGTGGCATATATGGTAGTGAGGATGCATAGGATAATAGGCATAGAGTTGGGCCTGCCTTATGGTGGGAGGACTATGGATCCGAGGGGCTTGAGTTGCACGCATTGGCTATTTGTATATTGAGTTCTGCTATGAGCTCCTCTTGTTTGGAGTAGCTATGGAGCTCCTATTCATATATGACTTGGTATTTGTGAATGCCAATTTGCGCATGTTGGGAAAGAGTGTGATTGCACCTGCAGATCCATTCGTGGTATGGGAGAAACAACAAGAGTACGAGCAAGAGCAGCAAGGAGAGCATGCTTAGTAGGGACATTCCTAGGAGGATCATTATGTCATACATCAGATGGAGTATCCTCCAATATCATATTTGTCTAGTTTCATTATAAAATATCTCAATTATATGTAGAAAATATATAATTATCCTCATCACATCCCCTGTCCCCCATCCCTGGTGATTATGATTTGGTGGGGTTTTCCTCACCATCGTGATCCGTTTGGAATTTCTGCTACATCATTGCGAGCCTTCTTTGCTATTTCCTTCTCCATGTGTGTTTCCAGTTCATTAAATTCTGTTTTTGCTTCTTTGGGGGCATGTCTCAGAAAAGCCAGGATGGCCTATGAGGCAAATAAGGGAGTACATGTGACCATGTTGTCTCAGCTCGAAAAGAACAACAAAAATGACATGAAAACAGCTAACTAGTAACTGTATTGATGTTTATATGAGAGAGAGAGAGAGAGAGAGAGAGAGAGAGAGAGAGAGAGAGGCGCTGAAACTCTGTTTATGTTCATTTCAGATAGCTCGTAAGATGAAGGAGGAGGAGTGCTTCTATTATCCTCACAATATAGATTTTCGTGGTCGTGCATACCCAATGCATCCCCATTTGAATCACCTTGGATCAGATATGTGCCGTGGGTTGTTACAGTTTGCAGAAGGTCGTCCTTTGGGGTGCACAGGGTTACAATGGCTGAAGGTTCATTTAGCTAATGTTTATGGAAATGGTATTGATAAGCTATCATTCAGTAAGCGGGCTGAGTTCGTGGATCAAAATCTGGATAACATATTGGATTCTGCTAGAAGCCCTCTCAATGGTCAGCGGTGGTGGCTGGAAGCCGAAGATCCATTCCAATGTCTTGCAACTTGCATGGAGATTTCAGATGCATTAGCATGTGCAAACCCTGATAGTTTTATCTCGCATTTGCCAGTTCATCAGGTTGCTGCTTTCCCTTTTGCATGATTTAAATGATTTAAATAATTCTTATCTAAGGGTGTAGTTGAGCACCAAAGCATACTTTTTACATGGTTTCTGTAATTACCAAAGCCCATGTCTGTTTTTGTTGTTTGTAGGATGGCTCTTGCAATGGGCTGCAGCATTATGCTGCACTTGGAAGGGATGTTGTAAGTACAAAAGCTCCACAATCATTTTTCAAGTCTCATTTGTCATGCAGTTGATATGTCTGTAAATCAGGTGTTGGGCTACTGTTTTACAGCTGGGAGCTGAATCTGTGAATTTGACTCTGCAAGATAAGCCGGCTGATGTTTATTCTGAGATAGCATCTCGGTGAGGATCGAAAATGTCCTATTGCAGAGAAAGCTTGATAGCTGTTCAAATGTTTCTAGTAGGCTGGTTCAAACCAGTTAACACTGCTATGTCATACACTCTCTCTCATAGCCTCTTATCCTTTTGCAAGGCCTGCTTGTGTAAATTTCTTATATATTCCTCCCTTTTTTGGTGCATTGCAGTGAGCAATGTTTTCATGGTAGAAACATAATCTGGTTGTATCTGCATTGCACTGAGTAATGTTTTCATGGCAGAAACTTAATCTGGTTTCATCTGCATAATCTACTGTATTAATCAGGGTCAAAGCTGAACCATATTCAACTGTCCTTATGATAGGTTTGATAGGGAAATGGGACAGGCCAAGATGATGGCTCTCAAACAACCTTCAGTTGAGAGGTTTAGTATACCAATGGCCATGTATTTGGACCTTAGAAATAGGTTTAGCAGGTTATCTTGGCACCAAAAGGCGGAATGCACTTTACTTTCATGACCAGTCAATGAAGGCTGAAGGCATTATTGTCGCTGAAATTGCCAGGACCTATACAGCAGTTGAGAAAAAGTCGCAATTTACTTGGGAGGGAATGGCACCAAGCATGACGTGGAACCAAAGTTGTTTTTTTTCAAGGAAAATGCCACGTTGATTCTGAAAATTTTGCTAAAGAGCTGACCCGAAATGAGATAGACATGGCTCCCTTGTGTATTATGATGTCCATAGGATGGACCTCTGTTCATAGTTATGAGAAATGACCCCTATATAGGTGGGAAACAGGGAAATAGTTTTGGAAAATCTTGAAAGGCGTTTTGGGGGGGGCAGAAGATTTTGGGTGGGGGGCAATGACCATGGAAATGTTTCCAGCACCTAGGGAGACAACTGTAAAGAAATACTCATCTATAGATAACAAACACAATCATATGACAAAGCACAAACTGATATGGAACACAAGTAGGGTTAGGGTAACTTAGAGAGAATGAACATTGAAGAATATGAATGAATGAATGAATGCTGAATAAATATAATGCTCAATGCAGCAAACACACTTTGTAAATGTGAAATATTGACCCCCAAACTCCTATGTCTCTAGGATTGGGGCAAAGAGTATGAGCATGAGATTGTGTAGTACTTTGATGGATCCTGAACATGTCTGGCAGCAGCAAATACAGCAGATTGGAGCTGGATTAGGGACAAATGGGCAGCAAACAAGGGAATTTTGTCTGGAAGGAGCAGATGACAGCTGCAGCACTAAAATGCAGCAGTAGATGATGACATGGCAGGCTGTTCTGCAGGGCAGACCAGTAAGCGCAGTAGTCAATGATGACATCAGCAGTAGGCGACTGCTTTTGAGTGTCAAAAACAGGCTGATTAGGTTCCCACAGCAGTAAACGCAGCCGAATTATCCCAGATAGGGTACTGAACAGTGTAAATTGGCTGGAGAAAGTGGAGAGCAGCAAAATGCAGCTAGCCAGTAGATGGATGGAGGCTGATCAGTAGTCACTAGCAATATGAGGAGGATTGGATGCATGTGCCAGCTGGTAGAGAATAGCTCGAACTGTGATATCCTCTAGAAGACAGGGTGTGGACAGCAGAGAAGGGTGCCAAGAATCTGCAAAACAAGATAGGGCTGAGTGATGGGCAGCTTGTCTATTTATAGATGGATGGGTTCTCCCAAATTAGGGTTTGGTTTATGGGACATACACACTTTCCAAGACTGCATTTCTTTTGAATAAAAGTTTGGTAATTTTGAGTTTTGGGGCTGTAATTAAGAGCTTATTAAGTGATAATGAATTATTAGTTTAACAATTGGGAGGAACATTTCCCCAACAACATAGGAGGGGAAACTCCTATTAGCCTTCTCTTTCACACATCACACATGCACACACACACAAATTCAAATCATCACTATTGACATCAAGCCCACAAGTATACACGTATATACAACTACTTGTACACCTACACACACTCAAAAACAAATATATTGGAGTCTAGATTCTAAACTGAATTGAAGAGGAAAATCTATGTATATGTTTGTCTCACATGCATTGCGCTTACATAGACACACATTTATAGCTATTTTCACACATAAGCTATATTGGAACACACACACATACAGAGTGCACATGCTCTCACACCCCACGCCCACGTCCAAGTTTCCAATGCCAACATTTTGATAAGACTACTTAGAACTTCCGATTTCACAATTGTTTCTTTTAGTAATGGATCTAGAAACATAAATTCTATTATACTCTAGGACCTTATGATGACATGGCGTTCCCCCTTCCCAAAAATTGTAGTTTTTTCAATTGTGCCTTTGTTCTTGACCCACACACTAATCCCTCGTGTCACAATCAAATACTCTTGTGAGTCGTGCAATACCATCCTAAGGGATCTTTTTCATTAGGCTGTTCCAAGTGGTGGAAAATATAATTGGACATGGCTTATAGGCTAAAATTGCCTTAGCATTGGCATATATGTAATGCCTTTGTGTTAGCTTATTTAGACTTGAGGTTGAGGACGAATGTGTTGAAATTCACCTTGACATTGAGGAATTGGATGAGGTTTTGGTACCATAGTAGATCTTGATACCTAAGGAGAGAAAGGTAAGAGTTAAGGTTTCTCGATGCTTCTTGGTCAAATTTCAAAATTATTTACCTATGGATGCAAAATGGATGGAAAAGGGTGATGTGGCAAATCATCCTTAGTTGGAGTGACATTAGGTTAGTGATGGACATTCTCAACTGGGCGACTGTTGTTTTGGAGTGTTTGCTTAACACTCTGCTCTATTGGTGACCTCATTTGTGTACTCCAGCTGTTGATGACAGCGTTTTGGGCACTATTTGTGGAAGGTGACCTGATTTGGGTCATCTTGGACAGCATAATGCAATTGCTATATGAAACTGGCCTTCCTTCTCGGATAGGATGATAAATATTAAGCACTAATTACAGCAAGCATAAAATTCATGTAAACTGAAAATGCATACTTTATCACTTTAATTTTGGACATTGGACACCTTGTTGGCCCCAAAATTGGCGCCCTTTGCAATATTTCTTTACCTTATATTACACGTGGAAGGAGTACAATTAAGATCCTTTGATCTCCTCCACTAACACAAGTACTGCTTGCTATCAAAACTAATCGGCAAGCCTCCAAACTAATTTGCCCCTTGGTTTCCTCAAGGATTGGCCTTTACCTTGCTCCTTGAAAGACAAATTCAGACCCAAATTTGATATAGACTAGCTGGTCTCTTGAATCTCCTTGAAATTCCTCATTTTCAGCTATTGGAATTCAAGTCCTAGGCCCTCAATTTTGAGCACGCATCTCGAGGTGGTTGTTAGATCCTAATTTTTACTATAAATTAGGGTTTACAGCAGAGATTAATTGAAATATCTTCCTTTGATAGCTTAATCTATTGGAGAATACTGAGATGACTTGAGAGATGGTTGGATGAGAGAGAATGCTGTAGAGAGAGAAATTTTAGAGTTTCATTGTGAGAAACGTTGAAAAGCTATTGTTGCCTTGCTCAAATAACCATGGGAGCTGTCACGTACAGCTTAGGACCACCAAAAAGATTGCTGCCTCCTCTTGTATGCTGTCATTTGTACCAGAAGGATCTTGGGATGTTGTCACCTGCTCCTGGAGGGTTCCAAACTACTGTCACATGCTGTAGGCTGATCCTTGGTGGCTGCAAATCACATAAGCAACCTCTCCTTGCTCTCTAATAGCCTCCTTGTTTTACAATGGTTGGAATAGACTTCCATCAGTCCCCAAAAACGTTTTTTCCACTTGCATGGGCTAGTTTTGCTAAGTGACAGCTCTCTATTCCCATTATCTAGCTTATTAAATGAATTTTCAGAATTAATATTTTAAAAAATAATTTAATAATTATTCTAGTGTCCAAAAAAATGATTTTAACTGCCAATAATTAAGTTGCCTAGGCCAATTTGTCTTCCAAGTATCCCTAAGCATTAATCCTTAGACCAACATTAATTAATAATTAATGCCTAGTCTCTAATGTCACCATTGACATTAGTGGCCAATAAATTGGTCTAGGGCAAAATGTGACATCGGTTACCACCTAGTACGTGTGAGACATAACATATTACAACTTTTGCCTTAAGCATTGACTGATAAATTGGGGTCTTGGGTCCCACATTGTATAAGCTCTTTTGTTGTTGTTACATATTTGACTTAAGCTAAAATTAGGGTTTACCACAATGCGTTTAAATGCATGCATGAATAATCAATTATGCATGAGTCTCTATTGTTGCAAATTAGTGAAATCATAGTAGATTTGAAGACATGCAACCATCCATAACAAATTAGATTTGTGTGTGACGTTTTGAAGATCCAATTTGGCTCCCCTAGGGCTCAAAATCAAGGACTAAATTGGGAATAAATGCTGCTAGTCATTTGGGGGAGTAGGAGGTTCTAGATTTTGAAAAACATTGTGCTTGGTCTATTGAAGATTTTGGGAACTCTTGGAGGTATATCTTTTCTTCATGGCAAGGCCGATTCATTTCTTGGAGATCTAACCATTTTCTTGGTTATACAACAAAAACTTAGAATTAAAGTCAAAGAAGTGGCGAAGGGGAGGTAGTTGGCGAAGGGGTATCAATCCTCTCTTGTGATTGGTAAAGTGTTAATTTTGTTTATTTCATAAGTTGCAGGTAGATATAAATTGTTAGTAAATTAGGTTGATTGCCACCCTTTCAATCATGGAAAGATGGTTTCACAAGCTTCAAATGTTGCATGAGAGGCTTCTCACGGAGAACACCTAAGCCTCTTATAGTGATGTGACTCTAGGGTCCACACCTATCTCCTTTGTCTCCTGTTATACACTCTATCTTGCCTCCTCTTTGCAATTTCAGTCTTTTATACAACACTAGGATGGAAGTTGTTGATGGTGGTCCATGTGCTTTAACTTTGGCGTCATGCACCATCACCAGTTTGTGTTTCTTCTTTGCAATCAATGTGACCTCTGCAACCGCAAGGTGAGGTAGAGAGCTCATCTTAAAGTTTGATGGTCAGGTAATGTTATGGGGATGTGTCTTCTAAATGCTTAGCTTTGGCATCATTAAGTTGTGCACATGTGAAGTGCAAGTTAGTTAAGTCAAGGTGAGAGCCTAAGTTCCCTAAGTATGCAATGTGTGACATTGGCAAAAGTTGTATGAAGTTATGCTAGATAGGTACTTGTAGGTGCTTGGTGTCGGTTTAGACCTAGGACATAAATTGGGCCTTTAAAATGTCTTGTGGTGACATTAGGACTAGGCATTAATTGATATTGGCCAGGGTCAAATGGGGAATGAATTAATTTTCAGAAATTTAATTCTGAAAATTCATTAGTTAACACCGGAAATTACTTTTGGAAGGTTGCCACTTGGCAAACTTGCTCATGCAAGCTTACAAAGAGGGCTGTTGGGGCTGGCTGAGGGTGGTGGCAGTCATCATGAGGGTGGAGAGCAGGAAAGAGAGGAGAGACCAGCCCATTGGAGACTTCCTAGAAGCTGCCATTAGCTGATCAGAAGGCCCTAGGAGGCAAGTGACAGCCGCAGAAGGCTGTTTACCAGCAGGCGACAACAGATTTGAGGTCTAATGGAGCAGGTGACAGCATTTGGAGCTCTTGTAGGCTCTTGTAGGTGGCGGTGATGGTTTATTAGGCTTATCCAGCAGGGGCAGCAGCAGATTCATGCCAGATTTGGAGACAAATTTTTGAAATTTTTTGGATTCCTTTCTCATTCTTTGACATTCCCTCAGCAATTCTCAGCATGTTCCAGCCATTTGTAAAGAACAATAGTGATTTTTGCTTTTGAAACCCTAATTTACAGCAGCAATTAGGGTTTCTCAGCCACCTTGGGTTCTGTGCCCAAGAATGGAAGGCCTAGAGATCAGTGTAGTAGCTGTGAATTGGGAATTTACAGCTGGTTTGAAGGGCAAGCCCATTCCTATTTGATTTGGCCTGCATGTAAGAACCCAAGGATCAATTTGTATCCAATCTTTAGTGAAATCAAGGGGCAAATTTATTTTGTTATTGCTGGTCATTAATGATAGCCATTGTATTGAAGATTGAAGGAGATCAGTTAAAATCTATGTGTACTTCATCTTAGAACAATACAAGATAAAGAAATAGCAAAAGAGGCACTAGTTGTTGGGGCCAATGGGGTGTCGAAATCATCTACTACTTTGTTCACGAAGGCAGGTTGGTTTCAGCTAATGCTACTTTGAGGGTGCAACTATCTAGTTGCCAATGTGCTTGTTAGCATTTTTAAGATCTATGCTTTATTTTTTTTCGGCAATCTCAATTGACTCTTCTCTCTCTCTCTCTCTCTCTCTCATTGTGTGTTTCATAGGGGGTTGCCCAATGTGAATGCTCATATTGGTAGGATTTAACAACTAGTTCAAGATAGAATACATAGTCCGTATAGCTTAGGCGGTTTGGGCTATCATCAATGGAGTACTCTTAAACAAGCAAAGTTGGTGTGTGTCACAAGGATATCTGCAGATCTAGCCTGTTCTTGCTGTTTTTCCATTGCAAGCTGAGACCGTTGATTGCTTTGGGACTCCAGAGAGCGAGCATGCAATCTGCAGTCTATTGTTTTGTGTGCTATGCACGAAATGGGGATAATTGCTAGCCATTGCCATTTTAGATTTCCACTCAAGTCCATATTGGTTCTTGTCCACTAGGACCAATGTATTTTGCTAAATTGTTTGATCCCACATTGTTGGTTCACATGGAAGAGCTGCACATAGATACATGGGAGTTGATATGCTTGCTTGAGAGTCACTTTTTTTGCTTGGTTCTTGAGGATATTGTTTGGGATAGGAATCATTCATAAGGGGGGAATCATAACATCGTTGGACATCATGGATGGGTGTCTGCAGCAGTGGCCACTCTGGTCATTAGGTGTGAATGTGGTCAAGGCACTTTAGGGCTAGCTAAAGGGCTTTGTATTGTGAATGTCTTCATGGCACTTTATGGTTTGGGGCTTCAGGTCCTATAAGCACTTTATGGTTTGGGGCTTCGGGTCCTATAAACAGGACTTAAGGATTTGTTGTGTGATACTATGCTACACGGCGGTTCTTGGACTCTAGAACCTAGGTGGCTCCATCCATGTTGGGATGTTATGGGCTGGTGGTATGGGTAATCAGCCCTTGCAATAGGTTGTTGGCCCAACATGTTGCTGGTTCCCGGGCTTGGGGATGATAGGCTCTACAGCTGGGAGGCAAGATTGATGTCCATCCTCTATGTTTCTTACATGTGCTTCTATAGCTCATGTTATGTATGCAAGTAGGAGATCTTCAGGTGTATACCAGAGCTGGTGAGATGTGACAATGCTGTGTGCAAAACAGGGAAGCTGTAGGTGAAGCACTGAAGCCCAGGTGAAAGGTTTTGAAATGTCCCCAAAATCCACGTCCTACTGGACATCCCATCCCATGGACAGGGCAGTACTGGTCCTCTTGTTAGGTGTGGAGCATCATGCATGGAAAGATCCAATTGGTTGGAGGCATCACATGTGCGCCTAAATCTGAAGCTGTCCAGGGTAGTGTTCAGATGTCCCGAGGGCCCATCCCACCCATCCTTTGTGTAGCCTCTCTAAGTAGTCCATACTTTAGGGCTTCATCAACATACTTTTGAAAAAGTTTTGATGCTATTAGCTGCATAAAGATGCATTAGCTGTGTAGTGCTCTTCAAACTATAGGGAAAAGGAGAATAATGCTTACAGCCTCAGGTGCTGTATAGAGGGTACTGAATCATGGTAATTAGTCATTGCTCCCTCTGCCATTATGAACTCGCAGCACTAAGTATTGTGAATGAACCTCTTCTTGGTTGTGCTAGATTGTGTAAATTCATTTTTAAAATTTAATTTAATTTGTTATTATCTTCTTTTGTTGGGGGGTGTGTGGAAATTATGGTTTCCTGGCTGTTAAAACATTTAAAACATTTATAGGTCTGTAAACTGTTTTCTTCTGGTCAGAAATTTTCTTAGCTGCTGTGTTTGTAGAAAGCAGTTGAAAATTTCATAGCTCTTTAATAGTCTTGGAAGGTGGTGGTTTCGGGTTTATATTGTTTTGCCAATGCAAAACTGAACTTCATGAACTATTAACTTGGTTGTATGTGGGCTAGGGTCAAACATTGTTTTCAGAAGATAGGCTTAAGTAGACACTAAATAATTTTACCCTTTTTTGCTTATACGATACAGGGTTTCTGTTTGATTTTGCAGTGTTAGCAGAATCCTACAGGAAGACACGAGGGGTGAAACAACGAATTTGAAAGATACAGAAAATGCTAGATTATTAGATGGGCATGTAAGCTATTTTACTTAGGGAGCGAGCAGTGAAGTTATTTTTATGCCATCCTTGACTCAGTGTTCTTTGTCACTCAGGTAGACAGGAAACTAGTCAAGCAAACTGTAATGACCTCAGTGTACGGTGTAACATATGTTGGTGCACGGGATCAAATACTAAACAGACTCCTAGAGAGACTGGCTGTTACAGATGAACAGCGAGCATTTCAAGCCTCGTGCTATGCTGCTAAGGTAACTTAGCCATGTTTGGTGACTAAATGCACAAACTTTTTACTTCTATATTTTTTTCTGAATGCTCTAAAGAACGGCTATATTGGATGTACTACAGACAACACTTGCTGCTCTTGGTGAAATGTTCAAAGCTGCAAGGGTGATTATGGGTTGGCTAGGTGATTGTGCCAAGGTAAGTGACTTTTTCTGCCTATTTTACATTTAAAAGTTTCTATGCTGCGTGTTGCCGGGAAATCTTTGTACCTTTTTTCTAACATCTTTTGGTGAACAGATTATTGCATCTCGGAATGAACCTGTAAGGTGGAGAACGCCACTTGGTCTGCCTGTTGTACAGCCATACAGAAAACCCAGCAAGATTCTTGTATGCTGGGTTCCCGTTTTTGGCCAGACTTCTTGAAACTTTCACGGTTTCAGTGTCATGTTAATTTAAAGATTTGATAGTTGAGCCACTGTTGTTTTGCAGGTGAAGACGTCACTGCAAAACCTTACAATAACTTTGCCAAATGACACAAAGGTAGATTCTACAATACAGTATTTAGTCATAAAGTAACATTGTGGGTAAACATGCACATCAACTTTCCTAGGCGCACATATTGTTCAGTCAGATTAATGGGATCTATGATGACCAAACTAGGCTAAGTGGTTAAAATCACTCCTTTTTAAGTCTATTGAGTGTACTTAATGAAGAGTTGAGAGTGCAAGGGTAATTTCTATTAGGATCCATGTGCTAATGTTCCTTGCACAAGCTTTAATGCAGATGGTAGCTATTGAAGCCACCACTGATGCAGCTGAAGAGTCTGAATCAATTCAGAACCCTATGAAGGAAATGTGGAGTGAATCCAGTCTAAATTCCACATATCTAGGAGGCAACAATCACCAAGGGTTTACCATCTAGGGTCTTGTCAAGCCCACAACTCATGTACTTGATGCCTATTTAAGAAGCCTATGACAATGATCAGTTGTTAGTAGTGCTCTCAGGGTTCTCTCTTTTGTTCAATGTCTCATTCTCGATCATAAGGAAGCACATGCATGGTGATCTTGATTGAGGTCCACACTTTTTTAATGGTGTCTCAGACCCTCCTATGTAGCCGTTGAATATCTACTTCCGTTAACTTCATTGCTATCATTTGATAGTCATACCTATGCTCCCAAATCAGGGTGGTTCTTTCAGCTCACATGTGCAATCATTGTGCTTGATAGCATAGCTTGTAGCTAGGGCCATCAACTATAAAGATATGCTAGGTTTTGCTTCGAGGAAACATAGCATGTATGACCAAGACTGAAACACAAAAACTCAGATAGTGACAAGAAAAACTCAAAAAGCGCAAAACTTAAAACTCAAACACAGAGAGAAGAAAATCTGAAGTGAATGAATGCTGTAAATGAATGTAAGAGTGTACAGAATGCCAAAGGACAGAGCAATGAATCGTTGAAGAGTGACTTCTGTTGGAGGTGGATCCCAAGTGTTGTGACCATGAGTCGAAGTGCGGAAGACAAGGAAAACACGAAATGTTGATTATGGGAGGGTTTGATGATCGAGGCGACAACAAGTATGATGCCTAAGGTAGTTCTTGGTAATAGCAGGAAGTTGCAAATGGAGTTGTAGGATGGTAGCTAGCAGGGAGGAGATGGCCGTGAGCAAGTAGAAGATGGTTGCTAGTTGCTACATGGGGGAGAAAAGGCCAAATGCAAGCTGTTGTAGGATTGATGCTTGATGTAGAGGGAGGAGTGCCACCTGTTGTCTGGTTGATGGAGAGTCAAATACAAAAAGGAGAAGGAAGCTTATGAGATGGTGATGGCAGATGGACCAAATGCAAGAGAGGAGTGAGAACTTACACAAATGAGATGAGATTGGGTGGGGGGCAGCCTATCTATTTATAGATTTTGAAGGATGCCCGAAAAAATTAAGGTTTTGGGGGACCATTGAAACTCTCTCAAACCATGTACCAATTTTGCATTTGTTATTAATTAAGTGTGCTTTGGGGCCGTTTAAGGATGCTAATCAGTTGTACAGTGTGTTTTAGCTAAACACCCCCTCTCAGGTTCAAAACTAAGTTGAAAAGGAAAGGCCAACGATGTTTATCCCAAGGCATCCCACCCCAAAGAAACTAGGGCATTGGACAAAGGGTACATGGTGGTTGTCTAGTGGCCTATCAAGACTACAGAGGTGATGATTATCTTACCAAGGGAGGCTAAGTAGTCACCCCAAAGAGGACATGATATCAAATAAAGGGTGCTCATCGGTTGCCTAGTGGTCTGCCAAGCCCTACAAAGATGGACGAAACCACATTGAACTTTTTTTTGGTTGGAAAGTTAATTTGAGGGGTGATAGTCGATTAAGTAACAATGATCTAGAAGACGGAAGTAGGGATGGTATATCTAACACATCACAAAACAGTACAAGCTTAGCAATCCACTCGAGGATGTTGATGATGAGGCAAAGGTGATGAAGTATTACTTGAAGAAGGATGGTGGTGTAATCCGTCGGTGGAAATAGCTTAGGATTTGTCTAGTGATGCTTTGCACAATGGGATGCATAGTATGCTACATGTTGAAGAATGCTTAGCAGCAGGTTTTACTTGGACAGTGTTCCTTGTGGGGAAAGTGTTTCCTTGCCCAAGTGCCCTTTACAAAGATGATGAAATCATGCAATGCATACGGGAAGGTATAACAAGGGAAAAAGTTCGATGTTGAAGACAAGTGACGAAACTCGTAGAATATCAAGAAGAGTAGAAATCCCCTTCCCCCCCAAACTTGGATGTTGATACCGAAGAAGAAAGAGGAGCTTGATAATGTTGGTCTTCGTGTTATGTTAAGAACCATTAATGAAGCATCCCTATTGAAAAAGCAAGGATAGAAGCCATGATAGCATCAAGAGAGATGTTGCGCAATCCACTACGAGAGGGGATACCTCCATGTTGGTAGAGGAGCAAAACTCCAGGGATGATGAAACCATGAATGGAATAGCATGCAACTATAGTCTCCAAGCTCATGAAGGATTGGTGTAACTTGTATGTTAGCTCTACACTAAAATACAAAACCTTGCAAAAGAGATCAAAATCTGCAAGTACAGAGGTGACTAGGGAGATGCTCCAAAAAACAAAACTGAAAATATTGGAAAGCAAAGCTAAGTGTAATGCAATGAGTATGAAAGTATGGAATAAAAGTCTAAAAAGGGAAAGGCTAAGTGTGCGACCACCATCGCGTACAGTGAGGTGGGGAAGTGGTTCTAGAGGGTGTAGTGAATGCCGTAGGAATGGATGTGTAAAGTGCAATAGGGGAGCCACTAGCAGACTAGTTAGCTAAACATTCAGGAATAGTGAAGAATATAGGCTACGGAGGTTATCCGTGTGCCACATGTCGAGTAGCCACTGAGATAGATGGTGTAGTAGTGGGAGGTGTAACTCGATTGGATTTGCCAGCCGAAGGGGAGGCAGTTGCATTAGTCTGCTATGGTTTCTAGGTTGAAGACCTTGGGCCTTGGTACAACATTCCACATGGCTCGACCTTTGATAGTGTGCAAAACTTATTTTTCTTAGAAATTAGTTGCAAAAGGGATTGTGTTTCTTTGGTTCCGTCGGAGGTAAGGGGTTCACCCTTGTTTTCACTTGCCTTCGCATCTTGCGAGTTCTTGCTAGTGTTGGTTTTCCCTCCCAAAGAAGAGACAACCAACCCTTGGCCTTTTAAATTGATGTGTGTGGTGTTGAGAAACCCTTCACCCGCAGTTTGTGTTTCTGCGTTTTGTGTTTAGGGTTTGCAGCCCCAAAAAGGGGTGCCATCCTAGACTGATTGTGCCTATTTATAGGCCACTCTCTCATCCATTCCTTATGGCTCATTCATTCAGTCCATCACCTCTTCTTTCCAGCCTTTCCACTGCCCTCACACCTCTTTAGGAGGACATTGCGGTTCATGGTTCGTGGCTGTCTTTATCATATTCCTTGTGCTACGACACTCTTGTTTCCTTGTATCACATTCACTCCATGATTTAGGTCTTCATCATTCCATTCATCAGAGTTTCTTCTCTCTTCTCTGCCCTTCTCCATGTTTGCCGAGTTCACTCCGTGTTTCTCCCCGAAAACCTTGTCTCGGTGGCACGCCATCTTTTGACATGGTATCAGAGTTGGATCTGCTCAAACAACGGCAAAGATCCTCCACTCCAGTGATGGCAAAGATCGATGGCGGGTTCGGCATCCACTTCTCTTCTTCTGCTGCATCAAAATCTCGTTAATCTCGTTTTTGCAGGTTTCAGGTGTTTTCAGCTTGCTGCCCACACCCCTTTCGCAGAGGACATCGCAATCTCAGCTGTCCCTTGCTGTCATCTACAATCTAGCGCCTGTTTCCAGCCTTCCATCCACATATTGCAGTTGTTTACAACAGAGCGACTGTTGTTGATCACTCTCCATTCAGAAAACACACTCGTTTTTGCAGATTTCAGGTATTTCGGCTTGCTGCCCGCACCCCGGATGGGGAGGACATCGCTGTCCAAGTTGGCCATTGCTGTTTATAACAGTTTGGTGCCTATTTCCAACCTACCACACACTGTTCGGAGCCGATTTCAACATATTGATTGCTACTGTTGGTTTTTTCTGCGTTTTTAGACTCTCTCTCTTCTCATTTGCGTTTTTAGTCTTCCTCTCTTCTCACTTGCATTTTTCTACTGGTTGGAACCTCTTACTGGTGGTTGCATCCTTCTCCCATTGGCAGTTCACTTCTAGTCCTTCCACTGCTTTCCTAGCCCTTGAGGCGGACATTGCAGTTCATGGTTCATGATTGACCTCTTTCTTCTTTAGCAAGGCACACTGGTACCTATGGCTTCTTTACTAAAACAAATGACTAATCTACTAGGTGCTCCTATTGTGGCATCATTGGACACACCATCGACGCTTGCCGACTTGGACCTTTGCTCCCCACCCCCCATGAGTATATGTCTCTCCCATCCGACACTACCTTTACCACCTCTCCTTTCTGGGTCACAAAGATCATTTTACATTGGCTCTCAGAGTACTATGCTCAAGGTAATAAGATGCATCCGATGTGCACTAAGTCCTTTTGAGCACATGGAGGATTGATTGGCACTACGACCTCCTGGAGATCGTCGCAATGCCAGTGACAGTCCTCTCCCACCTATTTTCGGGTATAGTGGCTACCATGGCCTGTGGTTCTATAGTCCGCTCCATCCAGAGACCGTAATTGTTTGATATCGTCTCCCTGTCAGTTTGCTCCTTTGAGAGATAGTGGTTGCACGACTCCTTCCTCTTCTTCGGCTTCCCCTTTCGCTTCATTGAGAAGTAGCGACTGTTGCCCACTCATTGCTCAATCCATGGTTATTAATGTTTAGACTTACAAATTAAAACATAAACTTAGAGATTTAAGTCAAAAGTGCAAAAGAGAGTTGAAACAAGACTCAAGAGTGTACTATGTAGCATGAATAATGAAACCAACAACTTTATTATGAGCCAGATGTGCAATCTCATACAAAAAGTGTACAAAAATGGATTGAGATAAAAGCCATCATCCATGGCTCAATCTGAATCAAGATGCATGATTACTTTAGGTGCTCATATCACTCTCGGCATCGAAGGTGGAAGCATCCTCGTCAGCGCTTGAGGAGCCATCACCCTCCTCAACAAAATCACCCTTACTAATGACATTGCCCTCATCATCATACTCGGGCTCTCAAAGCTCTAGGTGAGAGGCAGTGATAGGTATGTCCTCCTGGGCCGAATTAGGAGTACTTCTCGAGCCACTCCCACGCCTCGTGTAGCATCTAAGGGCCCCATAAGCATCATGGGCAGCCGATGTGGATGTCGAAGTGGAAGTTTCATTGCTACTGGCGCGAGGGCGAATAACAATACGGGCACGCCGTGCACGAGTGCGAGAGACCTGGCGGTCTATCTCCTTGAGCTCCAAGTAAAGCTCCCTAAAGATTTACTCATCCTTCAAGTCTCTCTCGCGAGTCACACTTTGAAATGTGCTAGCGGAGAGCTTGAGTGAATCCACATTTATCTATATATTTAAAGAATGAAGAACTTAGATTAAACAAATGAAACTTTTTTAAATATATTTCATAATCTATGAATAAAGTTATGAACTGAAAAATATAAAAATTAGATATATAATACGTGTCTTGCCATAGACATCTCATGCATATTGCGTAGCATGTGTAAATTGGAGCGACAATAAATTAGTCGCTTCAATTGTCGTGTGCTAAGCTTGTTACGAATTTTGGTGTGCACGAGGGAATAGGCTGACCAATTCCTCTCACATGCACTCAACGATCAATCCTAAACCATGTGAAGAAAAAGTAAGTTTAAAGTAACTAGAATTAAATGAAAAAAGAGAATAGATTTTCAAACCTGTGCAAGAATGTGTAAGGCCACTCTTTGGAGGTGAGACAACTGATAGCCAAATGACTCCCACCAAAAAAGAGGCTTCACCAACGATTCTTGCTTCCAACAAATGGTATATGCGAAAGTGATGTCCCTTTGATCGCTATAATTAATGAGCTATTGAAGGGAGGCACCATGGTGCTCTTCTGCCAAAGCCTTTGGAAGAAAGGCATCACGATCGGCAAGGACATTGGCATCCATAAAGAGAGAGGGTTTTTTGAAGGCAAGATCTAAGAGTGCGGCAAACCCATGTATGGGTTGCTTTATCCACTCCCATCTTTTCTTTGTCAAAAAGAGAATGTCATCTCTTTTAGGAGTGGTATTCAAGATATCACTACAGTAGGTGTAAGATAATAAAGATTTAGAGATGAAATTTGAAAAGAAAGTGTGAGACAATATGAAATATAGATTTTAAAACTAAAAAGAAGCATGAATCATTTAAAAAAAAAACAATACCATGAAGAAGAGACCTCCCCATCCAAGATGATCGATGATTATGTCTGCTCCATCGCATCCGCCATAAGATGATAGAGGAGGCCAATAGTAGCCCCCTCCATGTCCGTCATGCAAAGCACCTTGTAGATGGGAGTGACGGCAATGATAATGCCCCTCACATCCATCCAAAATTCCTCCTTTAAGCAAAGCCTTTGAACGGCCTTTGCTTCCACTTGGCTTGATGTGGGCTTCCCTTCAAGCCATTCCTTAAACTCATTTGACACAACCGTTTTTTGTAGCTTGTTGCGAATGTCATAGAGACGCTCGAGAAGAAGCTACATGGCCGCAAACCGAGTCTTCAAGGGGTTCTTCAACTCCAAGTCCGAGTACGAGCGATATATTGCGAGAACTCAGACCTTGGAGTTGACAAAGCCAATGATTGTGCAAGCATCGTTAACAATCCTCGCCACCGACTTCAACTTGCCTATATCTTCCATAAGAAGATCTAGACAGTGCATAGCACATGATATCCATACTATGGATGGAAACTCAGCCTCAAGTTTCTACTCCATAGATGCACAATTCGATGCGTTGTCCGTGATAACTTGCACCACGTTTTGCGGCCCAACCTACAAGATTATACACGATGAAATTAGAATAAATTTGGGAGATTACAAAATAATGGATTTAGAAGCATTACCTCAATGATAGCTTGCCATATGTGTCGATACATGAATGAGCCCGTGGTTCTCCTTTCCCTTGTGCCCGCATCCATTACTCGTAGGAAGTATGTGCCAAGTGGGCAAGAGACGAGGATGTTAATAATCCCCCTTTTTTTTCGGTCACTCCATCCATTGGATAGGATAGAGTATCCATACTTCTCCCAACCGGCACGCACGGGCTCTAGGGACTTATCAATCCTCTCTCTTTCCTCATCGAGTTTCTTGGTACGCATGCCATTTTACGTGACACCGTACCATCCCTTGCATGGACCAACGGTGGCAATGGCTTTCACCATCCGCTTCCATCGATCCACTTTGAGAATATGGAAAGAGAGATTGCACTCAATTATGGTGCGTGCAATCTCTATTTCCGCTTGTCTTTGCCTCTCCTTGAGAAAGGAGAGAAGATCGGAAACTTGCCCCGTTGCTTGGGCAAGAGTGGCTTGTCTCTTGGGCATAGATGCACCACTCGAATGGTTTTTTCTAGATGGGATAGAAGAGGCCCCAACGGAGGAAACCGAGACAGTTGGAGAGGGATCGTCTTCCGCATCCGAGACCTCATGATCAGGAGAGATCACCTCCTCACTTGCCCTTGAAAGGCCTTTGCGTCGCTTCGATGGCAAGTATTTCCGACGATAATCTTCATAGACATCGTCGAGAATACCGAGGCATGGTGTGGCTTCCCCTTCTAATTTGCAAAGGTGGATGAGAAGGCGAATGACAGATGAGATTTGGACCTTTGGGCAATACTTGCATTGCCACTTGCAAGTGTTGGATTTCTCCTTTACTCGTTCGAAGTAGTCTTTGTGAGAAAGAAAGAAAAGATAGAGAGAAAGAAAAGAAAGAAAGAAAAGAATAGCGAGAAAGAAAAAAAGAATAGAGAAGATTCAAGAAAGAAAAGAAGAAAAAGAAAGGTGAGAAAGGAAAAAAGAATAGAGAAGATTCAAGAAAGAAAATAAAGAAAAGAAAGGTGAGAAAGAAAAGAAGAAAAGAAACGTAAGAAAGAAAGCTAAGAAAGAAAAAGAAAAGAAAGGTAAGAAAGATAAGAAAAATGGTCAAAAAAGTGACCGTTTACGACTTTATTGGCCGCAAGGCCCAGGCATACGGGAGTTAGGACTCGCGTGCAGGCCACGGTGTAACGGTCACGACGGGGCGCAGTCAGATGGCGGGTCACAAGGAACCGAACGGATCACAGCGCGGCGCAGTCGAACGGGTTCGAACGGGACTAGACACAACGGACGGGACAAGACGGGTTGACCCGTCCGTCGTACGTGGACAACCTTGGCTCAGTCTGAGCCCCACCCTTCACCCTCACCTACTCAAGTTCGAGAGGCCAACTCTGGGCGTTTTTCACCACCCCAAATACCTTCGTTGGCACGACTGATAACACTTCATCCTCAGACATTTCGGAGTCTATGATCCATGAGTTTTTTGGATTCCCTATCTACCTGAGCGGGGGATGATCTTTCTTTGCCTTCCGAGGGGGCATCTATATCTACTGCGACTTCAGAGGGGGACTCCTATTCCTCCAATTTCATGATGCCGATGGAGAGGAGAGGGAGAGGGAGAGTGAGACAGAGAGAGGGAGGGAGAGAGAGGCTTCACTTTTGAGAGAGAGGGAGAGGGTTGGGAGAAATTTGAAAGAGGAAGACAAAGGTGGTGGGAGAGGCTTGAGCCTTGATAGTTTGATGCTTGGAGAGAGAGAGAGAGAGAGAGAGAGAGAGAGAGAGAGAGAGAGAGAGAGAGCTTCACCACCAAGAATCAAGATCCAACTCCAAGTGATGCTTTGGAGAGGGAGAAAGAATGGCCAATGCCTGCTGATTTGGTGTGGCAGCATGGAGGGGAAGAGCACTTTTTGTAGATGAGAGAAGAGAGTGGGAGAAGAGAAGGATCCAAGAAGGGTCAAACAGTCAAAGAGGGATGGCTGGAATCCAAGGGGGACTGGGGAGGAGTACATAGCTGGAAAAGGGGGTGGGCTGTAGTATCCAAGGCTTTGCCACTCCCTAAAGTGCCATGCAGGAGATGGTTTGGCAGTACAGTCCACTCAACTGGCTGTTCACATAGCCCTCGCATAGAGTTCTTTTGTTCATTCTTGTTGTATCATTGGAGTCCGCTGTAGGGCCAGTTTGTATATGTATCTACCTTGAGAAGTTTATTTTTGAGGTGTTTGTAATAGACTTAGGATATTCAGAATGCTTGCTTTGAGAAGAGTGTTAGCTCTTTTTAATGGAAGTTTTTTAAATTGCATGACTTTCTTGCTATTTAGTTCTAGAAAGTTGTAACAAGTTCAAACTGTCCTTTCAGGTTATGGTGAAAAGACAGAAGAGTGCATTTCCACCAAATTTTGTGCATTCATTGGATAGCACCCACATGATGATGACTGCTGTAGGATGCAAAAAGGCTGGTTTGACTTTTGCAGGTGAGCAAGACTGGGCACCCTTAGGTTGGTTTGAGTACTTTGGAAAGAGGCACTATGCAAGGAGGTTTTGCAGTAACTTCTCTGCAAGTTTTTATGGAAGAAATGAGCCTTTCAAAAGCAAAATTTTAACAGTATCAGCTGACAGGTGTGCATGATTCATTCTGGACTCATGCTGGAGACATAGACAAGATGAATGTCATCCTACGTGAGAAGTTCGTGGAGTTATATAGTCAACCTATCCTTGAAAACGTAATTTTTATTTGAATTTTTTTCTTTTTTCCAAAGCATGGAATTTACTTTGGTAAATCCAGACTATATTTGAGAACAAGAGTATGTATGCATGTGGTAATTGCTCATTTCTGATGTTTTGACTGCATTTCTGCAGTTGTTGTCTGAATTTAAGACAAATTTCCCAAAAGCCGAGTTTCCTTCTGTACCAAATCGTGGCGACTTTAACCTGCAGGAGGTAATGCAGGCGCCATATTTTTTCAACTAATTATAGGGTAACAACAAGCATAAGCTCAGAAGCATTGAGTTTGTATATTGAGGCTTACAAAATTTTGTAGCTTGTTCTATGGTAAGCAATGTAAATTCGTTGAAGCTCCGAGGCATTGAAGGAGGCCTCATTACAGAGCAAAAGAAAATAAAGGCAGCAACTGTGTATGCACAGTAGAGGATTATATTTATCCAGTTTCGTGTGGTGTACATGGACCCCAATTGGGGCCGTGTGTATGCACAAAAGTGGTTCTGTATAATGAGTCATTGATTTGAAATGAAAGCGAGCACACCTTTCAGGCCAAAACGAGCTGAATCTGCTCACTCCAAATGCCTACATAATGTCAACTGGCGCCCTTTTGTTCTTTAAGGAGATGCGTCACCTGAACAGGAAAAATGACTTCTGATGCCCATTTGGGTGTTGTGGCTGTAGAGGTCTCAATGGATGTGGAAGGCTCTGCAATAGGTAGAATTGCAAATTCATGGATTTCACAATTGGCTTGCTGGAAGGTTGAACACTAAAATAAGGGTTGCTCCAGTGCGTTAACACAAGCATGTGGGGTCAAGGTGTGATCCAGTTTGCGGCCATGATTCAAACTGTTTGATGATGTTAACGAAGGTTGCATCTTGGGTGCCAGTATTATATGTTATGAATACATGCATTGACCACAAGAATGTCAGGTTGCTTGATTTGATATAAAAGGATGCTTATCATGAGAATACACTATACTGGGGCTTGCATTTGCACAGTTTCACCACTGTGTTAGGTTCCCAAACATGACTGGCTTTGTTAGTAGATCACACGAAATCACTTTGGCTTGGACTGGGGGGTGATCTGAACAGTAAGCAATCACAGCCCCTTGTGCATCGTTTTTAAAAGATCTTTGTGAACAAGCATTCTATGATTGTGATTCCATGTGCGCTTTCCAAATGATCTAATACAATTTTCTGGGGCTATTGATCTGGGGTTTCCATCCCTTGTAACATTTGTTATGAAAAACAGGGCGTGCCTGCTTGTATGTGCTCCCATTGATACAAATGAGGATAACTACTTGCACGACTGATGCATAAAAAAGGAAATCTGTGCATATCTGGATTCAAGACTGTTTCTGAGCATGGCTAAGTTGAGAGATGCTTATTCATGGCTTGATGAGAAAGGAATGATTTGAGTTGTAACGTGCATGGCTTATCATTTTCTATTCAATGGTCTAAGAATTGTGTATTGGGCAATGTCCCTTCCGAAATTTGCCAATTTCAATGTGAAAGGGTGCAACAAAGCTGAATTTGTTTTGTTGAATTGTCATATTTCATCAAGAAAAATCAGTGTGCGCCCTTTGTTTGGGAGAAGCTGGAGTGGCAAAAACCATTTCTTATCATGGAATTAATCAATAACACTGCCAGAGTAGCTATTGGTGTGATCTTTTTGTTAACTATGACCAAGCCAAATATAAGGTGGTTCTTCTAGCAAGTTCAGGGAAAGCATTTCTGTCACATGATGTGAGAACTGTCCCAAGGTAATTTTAAGAACTATGTTCTAACAACTTTTAAAGGGTAAACAACATTCTTTATTGATGTGGTAAAAGCACCCTGAGCAAAATATCAGAACTCTGCTATAAGCAGTCTTGAATTGTGACTAGTATTGTCGAGTGCTCTTCAAAGCATATAGTGATTGTCGAAGGTCTCTTGTTGGACCTTGTTATGTTAGTGTCATCTCTACTATTTTGCTGTGCATGCAAATCTTGTTATGGAATTTTAATTATAGGGATTTAAGCTTTGTTAGGTTTGGTAAGACTATGTCTATAAGGATCTTAACATCACTTTGTTTTGTAGGTTACCCACTCCGTTGAATGATCTTTTTGACAACAATAAAACCACATGCTTAAATTGGAGGATTAGAAATTATTTGTTGCTATTTGAAAGTTGATTGAAAATCATTGAGGCTTTCAAAGGTTTTAGAAAATAAGTTGACATTATCTAGATCATGTTACTTATTAAGATATCCTTACAAGTTGAACTTGTCCTACCCATGTACCCAATCCTAGTTGATTCTCCTTGTTCCCAAGCCTTGTGATACAACTACACCATTTGGAGGACTTTGATAATCCCTTTCACACCACTTCTAGTATCCTTTGTAGATGTGGTGATTGGAGGTACAAGTGGCACTTGCAAATGTCGAGAGATTAGTTAGAAAGCTACATATATTAGCTTGTAAGTTTGTACTCAATTGTCTTAATCTTTATTCCATATATCTTGATATTTGGTTTAAAGTTTAAACAAATTCTCATACCATCTAAATCTAAACTAATACAAATAATGTCAATAAGGCCATCATCAAAGCAAACACCACAATCGTTTTAGTCAAGACAAAACCTGGAATCACATAGCCGAATAATGAGCCATGCATTTAGACGTTAGATCTTATAGTGCATTGGGTTCGAGCATAAGTTGATAAATTGATTGCTAAATGGAGTCACATCCTATAGTGGATGATGAATTGATAATATAGTGTCATTGTGGTATGGGTTGAGTAGTCCCTATTAATCCCACCAAATAGTGAACACTTGAAAGGAGTTACCCTTGACAGTGTGGCCCTTGTAGTGAAATGCCTCCTTGTGCCCTATATCTTAATCATTGTTGTCTTGCACTCCCATCCATTATTAACTTTTACTCTCGCCAAAAGAAAAAAAGGTGTGATGCCCATTTTACCTCTCCTCATCAAAGCAAATGTCCTTTGGTAGGAGTCTCCTTGCCTTGATTGACATTTTATTATTACTTTTACCTCCTTTTACAAGAGTTTTTACTATTATTAGCCTTGGTTATTAAAAATATATCAAGGCCAAAAGTAGGCTTGACACTAACTTTGGTCCAGCTCTTAGATAGAGGATTCCACATGGCCTTGCGGTCATGTGTGTTTGGATACTATACATGTTTAAACATTGTGTTCATAGATATGATTTTCAAATTTAGGTCTCCAAGTGAGGGGAGCTTCCTATACATATATGACTACGTGACCTTGACTCACATGTAAAGGGCAATCCCTTAGGTGACTATTGTGGCCCCTACAACTCTTACACCTCAAGGATTGGCCCTATGATGCACCGTCTTACACACATATAACATGATATAGTCCTCTTTTGATATTGTTTAGTCCCATAGTTTTTTTTAAAGCCTCGATGCAATCTTTTCCTAAGAAAAGTATTCTATCCTACACTTAGGTATCCTTTTTCTCTTAGCATATATCAATGGTAGGCAAATAAGTGATGCATGTAGGAGATTTGCCTCAGTACCATGCTTTAGGCATATGCAATGTGTCATGGTACGTTGTGCTCAAACAATTTTAACTAAAAACCAACCATGTGTGAAATCATTGTTTTCATGCTCTATTGTAATGTAATGCAATGTAGGAAAGATCAAACCGGGCTAACCCTTGGTTCCACTCCCTTAAATGTTTGACAAAAACTTAAATGCTTCACTACAATGCATATTCATTTATTATTTTACAATTGCTTAGAATTCTAGCTTTTATTTTGTATTAATAATTGGTATATGATTATTTTTAAATGTCGTCATTTTTATAAAAATACATTTAATTGAGTACTTTAAAATAAAAGTAAGTTAAGGCTAAATCCCATGCCCTATTATTCACTACACATTTGAATGTGCTTTTTTCTAGATTTAATATTTTAATTATTTTTATATAAATATTAATAATTTTGTACTTTTATATCATTAAATTGAGAAACATAGTCTTAGCAATCAACATGTATCATTGTGTTTCACATGCATTGTTACTTTTATAAATTTTATTAATTATCACATTTTTTAATTTTGTGTTTTTTGTGTATATTAGATAATTAATTTTTACATTATGATAGCCATACATTTTGAAATTTTAAGCTTATAACTCTCAAACACAACACATATCATTTTCATATTGAATTTCAATTCATATGCATCACAATTTTGTGGTAATAACAATGCTAAAATTGATTCTTTAAATCACAAGAAAATTTATTAAATTTTCATTATTTTGGAGATGCGTAGGCCATTGGTTGATGCTACACAGTCACCACCAATCACCTTTACACTTCCTTTTTTGTGCGTTGTGATTTGACACCCCTTTTTCCTCATTCTTTCAATCCACATGAATTACAATTATGTTGAGAGAGGAAGGGGAGAGAGAAACATTAGATTTTCAATTCGTTGCATGAAGCATCATTTTGTGCAATACAAATGGCGATCTAATGTGAAAAAGTTAGTATCTCATGCCCAAGGCTACTCCTTACAAATCCAAGAGTTGTCAAATTCCATTTCATGGGGAATGAAGGGGTGCGTTGAAAAATGCGCCCTCTCTTTCCTTTCTCTCATAAAGATTCTGTGGGTTTTTAGCCCCCTTAAGCTTAATTACTCAAAAAACTTGTTCATCCATTTATATTCACAATATTGGTAAACAATTAGCTTAAAATCGAAGGCCTAATTGAAATAGAATTCAAGATTTGAAAACACAGGCACTATCGTGGTGTCGTTTTTTATTAACTTAGCCTTTGGACGCTATTTTCGGCTTTTGGATCAAGTAGCTGCTTTGTAATGCAGAGGTTGCACCTCTTTAAATGGGCCATCCAAGGAACTTTGTTTAATGGATTTTTACTTCATTTTTGGCGCCTAAATACATCTCTAAAAATCTTGGAATGGCAAGGTGATTAAATTGGTTTCTTTGGACATATCAAACCTTTGTTTTTTTATGGATTGCTTACTTATGCTTCAAAAATAAATCTAAGCTTTTTTCCATGGCTCCTTATATTTTAAATTGCCATAAGGAAAGTGTGGTCTAATGCTTACATAAGTGATATTACTTGTGTAATAAGGATTAGAAAAGCTGAGTGGATGTGAGTCATAAAGAACATGGATATAAGAAGATGACCTTCCCTCTATATCTCAAAGACACCTCAAGGTCATATTAACTAAATATGGTTGCTATAGGCAAGCAACATGCTTGATCACATGCTCAATCACTCTCTCGAATGTATCTAAAAGAGAAGTGAGTGGTTTAAGAACATGACCAAATGACAGATCATCTGTTATGGTTGCTAGATGAAAGTTTTTCTTAGAGTAGGGACCAACGTGCATGGGGAATTGATGCTTCCATTGGGAGGGAAGCTTTGTGATTTGCAAATCTTGGAATGGCAACGTGCTTAAATTGGTGTCTCTAGACATGCCAAACCTTTTCTTTTTATGGGTACCTTACTCTAGTGAGTGGTCTAAAGTAAATGTATTGGTTATTTGTGACCAAACAACAAATCATCTATTGTGGTGGCTAGATTAAATCTTCTTTTGGAGTAGAAGTCAAGTGGCATGATCGATAGCAAATTGGAGGTTTGGACTAGCATTTCCTCACCTCAATAATAAATTTTTGGGTGCCATAGAGTACTGGTGCCTTCCATTAGACTTGATTGAGTGGGAGTTGGCCCAGCTACCTTGATATTATATACTCAAAAAGGTGCATTTGACAAGTTGGCTAATAAAGGCACACAATGACTTTCAGCGAAGTGAAGATCACTTCTCTATTGCAACTATGGGCTAGGATTAGGGAGTATAGCTTGCCTTATAAACAAGCTGCCAAGTGTCACTGCATGGCACCTGCCTCTGCCTCTTTCTCCTCTTTGATTATACTAAACAAGCATGTGTCTCACAAACATTGGTGATTTTTCCCATGAGCATACATTTAGCATCTATAAATATAAATATTCTTTATAGCAATGGAGCACAAGGTCTTAGGAAGTTGATTGTGAGGCAAAAGGTGTAGCTAGCTCTTATTGGGGAGATCAACATTATGTTATCTAAATCCTTTGACACATCAATGACCAGCATTGCGAGATAGGTCTTGTGAATCTGATTACATATTAGGGGTCCTTGCATCAAATTCTCAAAATCCATGGTTGAAAAAGATCAAATAATTAATCATTTTTTTCACTACAGGTGGTGGTTCTCTTGCATAGATGGATTCTAGATTAGTATGATAGAGGCTTGCATTTATTAGGGATTACAAATAGAGAGTAAGAGGCATTGAAGGCATTTCTTTTTGCACTAAGTGCCAAAATATTGGGAGCAACTTAGCCTTTCCTTGAGCATGAGATGGTTCACTAGAATTTTCTTAGGTTATAGGTGATTGGGAGGAAGCCTTCTAGAGCAGTTGGAGTTCTATATCGGTGAGTATTGGCTCTTACAAAACTTAATAAAGAGACCCACAATTGAAAAGCTCTCCTTATCAATGCCTAGTCTCATACCCATGATTCAAGAAGGAAAATAGAGCAAGCAAGAGATGTGAGTTTGCTACACAACACTACCTCATCCTCTCTTTTTGAAGTATATTGTCAAGGGAGAACTTCTTGTGCACATATTTTCCAAATATGCTTCTCCAACCAAGATGCTTGATATCATTACCTCTTTTGTTTAGTAGCATAACCATCATAAGTGAGGAGAGTCAAGAGAAAAAGGAGAAGAAACCAACATAAGGAGTAAATAGGTATATCATCTTCCTTTCCCCCCCCCCCCTTCTCCCTCAATTAGAAGTGGATGCAGCAATGGAAGCATATACATATGTTAAAATAGTATAGGAAGAGAAGATAGAGGATGGAAGGTGGCTAGAGAGAGAAGATAGCCAAATCAACAAAAAGACTGCACAAAAGGAAAATTCAGATGCACTGTAAACAAAAATCTCATCAGAAAAGATGGGCAATTGATACCAAATGATGAAAACTCAACTAAAAATTTCGCCAAAAACAACAAAAATGGCTTGTAGAAACAATCGCCCAGCCATAGTGTGGGTTAAAAGACCAAAAACACAAGCTAATGGAGCAATAAGTGCAACAAACTAACGACTACATGGCAAACATCTATTGTGAGCTGAAAACACAAATTCATGGGCAATAAAGGCAAGCCACATTGAGCAGTAGACATGTTGAATAAGAGGCAGCAGCATGTCACCTAATCAAAAGAGATATGATAGACCTAAAATCAATAGAAAAAACATCAGTAGGAACATACTTGGCCTGTTACCATGAAATAATTGCCATGTGCATCACATATGCTAAACAACCTTACACATTTGATTAAGGTATTCATAAAATGTTATCAGCAAGATTAGAGCATCTCAAAATTTTATGTCCCTCCCCTGAAATCCTTGCAATCGTCCTTGATTTCATTGTATTGTGCCAAAGAAAAGGATATTGCACTACATTATCCATAACGCATCATAGTCACATCATTAGCCATTGTTGTCCAACCATGCCATATGCCCCAAACATATTGAAAACTTCTAGCCAGCATCATATACATAATATAAAACTGAAAATTAGTCTAGAACCATTGCTAGAAATCCATTGGATATATCCATAACTCATGTTTCTCAACTGTTCTAACTTCAGAATCATGATAAAGCATATTCTCAACATAAATCATGGCTGAAACTATCAATGGTATTTACTAACATGCTGCTATGCATGGAACCAACTGTAAACCATTGAAAATTGAGCAGAATTTGATCATTTGTTGATCTAAGAACTAATCACAAACTGCTACAAATGTGAACCCAAACTGACCATAAACAATTCTCAAATTGATAAAAAACTAACCTGAATTGATTAGAATTTTACCTCAAAACTAAAGCAAAATCTCATGCCCAATTGATCATGAATTGATCCCAAACAGATGCAAAAGTATAGTCTTAGAGCCATGGTAATAACCATACTTATCTGCATGCATTTCACAATGTCTAGTACACTGAGAAGCGACCTCATGAAAAACATATTGCCAGCACAGTACCTTAGACACATGTGGACCCACATTTTGGTCTAAACCAACATTATCAACTTGCCGTCCATGCTACATGCCTTATCCAAGATCATGCATTGCATTTTCCCCAACACTTTGTGAATTTTCAGAAGATATTCTTGCTGTAATGCTCAAGTGAATACAATTTTAGCACGAGAGCAAAACTTTTGACCTTAAATGAAGTGCCTCAAGCCCACCCATTCGAGGAAATTGATGGTATCTCGATGATGGAACCATGTAACCAACCTTCCCTCTTGGGTAGGGTGGTAAATAGCCTAATTTAACATTAATTATAGCAAGCATAAAATTTACACAAACTAAATTATTACCACTTTATTCTTGCACATTGGACACCCTGTTGCCCCAAAAATTGACTCCCCTTTCAGTATTTTTAAATCTTTTATTGCAAATAGATGGAGTATAATTGAGATCCTTTGATCTCCTTAGCTAATCCAAGTGTCTCTTGCTGTCAAAATTGACAAATAAGCCTCCAAACCGATTTGCCCCTTGGTTTGCTTGGGGATTAGCCTTCACCCTACTCCTTAAAAGACAAATTCAACCCAAATCCGATATTGTTTGGCGGTCCTCTTGAATCTCAATAAACTTTCTCAATTTCACATGCTAAAAATCAAGTCCTAGGCCCTCAATTTTGAGCACGCATCCCAAGGCAACTATTAAAATCCTAGTTTTTGCTATAACTTAGGGTTTACAATAGAACTTGGCCTAAAATCTCTTCCTTTGATGGCTCAAACTGCTCGAAAATGTTGAGATAACTTGAAAGATGACTCAAGATGAGAGAGGATGTTATCGAGAGATAAATTTTAGAGTTTCATCACGAGAAATATTGAAAAACTATTGTTGCCCTGCTCAAACAGCTCATGGAAGCTATCACCTATAACTTAGGACCACTAGAATGACTATTGCCTCCTCTTGTATACTGTCACTTGTACCAAAAGGACCTTGGCTACTCTTGGAGCGCTCCAAATTGCTATCACTTGTTTTAGAACTGGTCCACGGAGGCTGCAAATCACATCAGTAGCCTCTCCTTGCTCTCTAACACCCTCCTCCTCTCTCACAATGGCTAGATTATACTTCCACCAGTCCTTAAAACTATTTTTTTCACTTATATGGGCAAGTTTTGCCATGTAGCAGCCTTCTAATCCCATTATCCAGCTTATTAAAATATTTTTATACTATTAATTTTAAAAATTAATTTAATAACTATTCTAGTACTCAAAATTAATTTCACTAGTCAGTAATTAAATTAGCTATGCCAATTTGTTTTCCAAGTATCCTTGAGCAATTATTGATCCTTAGACTAATTAATGCCTAGCCTCTATTGTCAGCACTGACATCAACGGGGCCAACAAATTGGTTTAGGCCAAAATCTGACATCCTGTATCACCTAGTACCTATTAGGCATAACTTATTACAACTTTTGCCTTTGGGACCCGATACATCCTCAAGGTCCTTGGCCTATTACCATGAGATAACTACCGTGTGCATTACATGTGCTAAACAACCTTGCACATTTGATTAATACCTTAATCAAATGTTATTGACAAGATTAGAGCACCTCAAATTTTCATGTCCCTAATATAATGGTGGGAGGTCCTAGTTATATTGAGCCTTTTGGTGCATCCATGCTACAGAAGCTCTGTTAGTGCAACTGTTGAAGCTTTACATTCACTTCTTCTTTTCTGTCGAAAACCTTGCTTCCATCGGAGAGAGAGAGAGAGAGAGAGAGAGAGAGAGAGAGAGAGAGAGAGAGAGAGAGAGAGAGAGAGAGAGAGAGAGAGAGAGAGAGAGAGAGAGAGAGAGAGAGAGAGAGAGAGGTTTGTTGTGTGAGGGACTGAGGGAAAGTGAAGCTCTACATCTTCTTCTTGATTATTTTCCTCTTCTTCTCATCCATGATAAGAGGGTTGTGTTTGGAGTTGTGTGTGAGGTTGTGAGATTGTGAGAGAGTGAGGGATCTGGCAAGATGAAGCTCTTCATCTTCTTCTCTCATTATTGATGCATGGTGGTGGATGTGAGGGAACAACAATATTGGATTGTGTTGCTTGGGTTGTGAAATCATCTTTAAGTCTTCAAGCTTTCAGACTACAATGCAAGAAGGTGAGATATGTGATTTTGCTATGCCTCGAAGCTAGTCTTGTATTCTTGCTTTCTTAGGTTAGAGAGTATACATGGTTGGTTATAGTGGAGTATCGAGAAGACAAGGTGAGAGATTGTCACCAATGTGAGTTGCTACTTTCAAAAGAATAGAAGTCTATCCATATCCTGATTGTTATACATTTAATACAAAATTTTGGTTCTGTTGTTGCTAGAATAAGGGATAATACAACCACCCAGGTTCTCAGACTCTTACCATGTGGGAAAATATGAGGCTTGTCTACTTATGGATGGGATCAATGGGATATTGATTATTTGCACTCATGACTTGCATACTTTAAAACACATGTGGCTAGTTTAGAAAGGTTGAATTGAGAGGAACCGATTTTTTGGATTGAGATTGGAAAGATTGGACTTGTTAAGAGTAGAAGAAAACACAAAACTCAAACTCAAAAATGCAATGAATTTTAAAAAATAGCACAAAAAGACAAAACTCAAAACTCGAACTCTCCTTGCTTTAACAACATTATAACATCATTGAAGATTGAATATACATCATGCTTATCATGCTTGTTTGGTTGTGTGTGCAATGAAGTGAAAACAACACAAAAACGCAAAATGCAAAATTCAAAACTCAACTCTTATTACTTGAACAATCTATATGGCTGTATTGTAGATACATCATCTTGCTTATTATGGTGATAGATAGTGTGTGCGTTGAAGGAAGAAGAGTGAGAAAAACCCAAAACATGCAAAATGCAAAAAAAAAATGCTAGACTCAAAACTCAAACTTGTCTTACTTGAACAATTTGTGTGACACTATTATGTATTAAGAATACATCATGCTTGTCATAGATATTTAGTTGTATGTGTATTGAAGGAAGAGAAGTAATCAAAACTCAAAAAACACAAAATTCAACATGTAAGAGTCAAATGCATGGCCATTCTTTTCATTTTTTGGTTGGTTGTCGCTTGTTGCCATATGTTGACCTAGTTGACTGCTTTTAGCTCTTACTATTTGCTTTGAACTTGATTGACAATGCTTCTCATTGCACTCTTTTATTTTACTCTCACAAGTAGAGTTAACTGGAACTCACACCTTCTACTTGCACACATTGATTCCCTACTTGCACTCACCTCTCACACTTGCATTCATAGACGCTTACATTTAGTCGCATTCCACTTACTCACTAGCTTTGGCCTCACACTTTCATCACTAACCCTCATTACACACTCTTGTCACAAGCTCATACACACTTGTCACAACCTCCCATCATACCCTCTTATTACAACTTCTCATCACAAGCTCTCATGAAGCTCTTGTCATACCCTCTTGTCACAACCACTTGTCCACAAGCTCTCATTAGAAGGCCTCATGTCAACCTCTAGTATCTCATCTCAACCTTCCACAAGCTCTTTTCTCAACCTCTCATCTCTCGTCCCCTAGCTCTCGTCCCAACCTCTCGTCTCTTTTCTCAACTTCTCATCGCGTGTCTCAACCTCTTATCTCCACCACTAGCTCTCATCCCAACCTCTCATCTCTTGTCTTAACATCTCATCTCCATGACTCGTCCACTGACTTTCATCCCAACATCTCATCTCAAACCCCTCATCTCAAACCCCTCATCTCAACTAGTCATCCACTAGCTCTCTCTCAATCTCTTGTCTCAATCACTCATCCATAGTTCTAGTCCACTCATCTAGTCCACTCTCTCATTCATTAGACCGCTCATCTACTCATTCACTCATTCACTTGCACCCACTCATGCCAACACACACTTGGATACCATCTTTCTCTCATGCATACACACACCTTCCTCACACACTATCACCTACTTCCATCCACAATTACGACTCATGCATCACAACCTAAACCACACTATACACAACATCAAAGGATGCACACTTAAATCTCCATAAATTAGCCACTTCATAAGGCATTTTCACCAATCACGCATCACACATCACACATTTTAAGTTTGTATCTTCAAACTTAAGAGGGTGCATCCAAGTGGCCTTCTTTTGCATCATAAGACCTACATCTAGGAAGTATATGTACTTGCATTCTAGGAGTCTAGTTCTTGCATTGCATTAGGGCCTGCTTGACATGTTGACCTTTCAATGGATGAGATACTTTGTGGGTTTGCTTTTGCACATGTATGTTGATGTGGGAAAGGAAGCAAGCTTGATTTTTCTTATCATACTCTTGCTTTTCTTGGATTCAAAAGTGATTGAAAGAACCATCAAGTGCTTGAGAAGCTCAACAAGTAGATTGAATAAAACTAATATCAAGAGACCTTAGAGACATTCAATCACATCACAACAAGCGAGAACAAGAGCTCAAAAATAGACAAATCCTAGCTCAAAGCTTATATCCAACCTCTACAACATGAACATTTGAGTCCAATCTGGTCACATACTCAATCCACAAGATCAAACCTCTCAAGGATCTCATTAAACAAGTGATTGAATTTGTTAATCTAGAAACATCAAACCCCAAGCTAATGATAAAGGCATAGCAAAGGAAACCTAAGGACAATTGCACTAAATACAAGAGCAAAGAGAAGGATACAAGTCAAGAATGTGAGGAGACAAATCTCAAATATAAAAACTTGAAAAGATGAGACTAAGAGACCAAAGAAGACTTGACAAGCCTTGAGGTTTGAAAGAGTAGAAACATACAAAAGATAAGATCACACAAGAACTTGACCTTGCAAGAAGAGTCACAAGCTTCATCTAGGTATTGAGAGCTTGGCACTTAGTTGATGTGCTTAATAGTGGACTAGACTAAGAAGTCTAGACTATGAATGTACATCCCCATCCAACTATCCATTGATAAGATGACAGAGTTAGCTACAAAAAGGCCATAGCCATAGCTAACAAACCAAATGCAATTAGATAAATCCACAAAGACTAAGCAAGTACACATTAAACACAACATCACTCACATGTATAATGATTGTCCAACATGCAAGGCTTCTAGTAGCACCCTAACTAGGTCTACATAGCCTAACATTTGAAAGTTTAAAGCCATAAGTATTGACCCAAAGACGAAGAGTTGATATCTCCTGTGTACTTGAGGGTCAAGCAAGAGCTTGTGATTGATTCTCTCATTGATGAAGGTTTATATTATAACATCTTGGCTTATGATGTATAGACTGAGACAAGCCAACCTAAACTTGTCCAAATAAATGCAGTAGTCAAACCTTATGTAGCATCACTATATTCCCTCCTAGGCAATAGCTCAACTTCTAAAGCTATCAAAAATAGAACTACATATAAACGAAAGAGGAGACCCATGGCATGTACTTAAAAGTGTTTGTGGAGAGTTAGTACCAAGCCACAATGGATTCCCAAAGCACTATTGTGTGCTTAAGGGTATTATGTGGAAAATTGTTGGATTTGGTTTGCAAAAATTGCATGTATAGCCACCTCCATTGATTGTAGCCCAAGTCT
Source organism: Lygodium microphyllum (assembly GCF_053477565.2). Classification (NCBI taxonomy): domain Eukaryota; kingdom Viridiplantae; phylum Streptophyta; class Polypodiopsida; order Schizaeales; family Lygodiaceae; genus Lygodium; species Lygodium microphyllum. The sequence continues at coordinate 9,525,699 of NC_141141.1, forward strand.
CATGAAAATCAAAGAGAATGAGAAAGAGACCCAAATACAGATCTAGTTCAAGGATCAAGTTACTTAAGAAGACAAATAAACAAGTCAACAACAACTAAAAGCTAGCTCTTGTAACACTCGAGCTTCGAGCTCTGGAAAAGCAACCAGTTGACACAATTGCTAATCCACACGAGGAAATTATGGTGTCTAAGAATTCATCAACCCAAGAGGAAGAAACAAAATAGCTACATTCATGTGATATTGCTTAAGTTAAAAGAGAAAGACTAAGGAAGGATATGATAGAGCCATCAAATGTTGACAAGCAACAGCCCGAGTTAGTTGCTACCCATCCAAATTGCCAAAGTCTCCCAAAACACAAAACCTTTGTTACCTAAGCTAAAAGAGAAAATCCAATAGTAGTAGCCTCGTGCAACTAGACAATCGAAGAAAAAGGATTCACAAGGGATGATCAAGAAAGCATCAAACAATTGACCACCTCCTTTTGAGAGTGTTGTCAAAATAATTCTGGAAATTCCAAGGCCCATAATCAATTTGAGGACCCAAGCGCACACTCATCTTTGACTTTCAAGATTGACCAATCCACTAAATCAAAAGTTCCTACTTCTGATTCTAATGTGGAACCCACACAATCACAACCCTTAGCTATGACCAAACCTATCACTCCTATTGAGCAATAGGCCTCTTGTGCTTCTAACTTACAAACAGATGTGGACTCTAGCATAGAAAGTAGAATAAATCTATTGATTCACAAGTCTTGTTCTTCTTTGCTAGAAGCTCTGGAGCATTTAAAGCCTAAGCCAGTCAAGTGATCTATCAAGGAGTAATTAGAAAAGATGGGACAACAAGAAGATCAATTTGTGTGATTAAGAGCCCTAGGGAACCATGGTAATCATGAAATATGTTTCCTTAGTAACTACTACTAGTTTTTTTGGTGTAGTTTTTTTACTTGATGGTTGCTTCTCGTTGGCAGTTAGTTGCAGTTTGTGAAAATGATGCGAACATCTCTATAGACATGGAACTCTATAACATCAGGAAATTTGATGGTACAAAATTTTAGTTTGTGGAAGGAGAAAATCCAAGATGTCTTAATATTTAAAAAATAGTTGAGGCCAATAAGAGGAATAAATTAAAGACCTATAGATATTTCTTACATTGACTAGATGGAGTTGGATGCATTGCCTAAGTTCACTATTAGATTATTACACCTATAAAAATCATTTTATTTTACTATTGTGAATGGAACCATTGTGCTTGACTTATGGAAAAAGTAGTGTGGAATGTATGAGAAGGAGACTACCTTAAAGAAAGTGTACCTGATGAAGCAATTGTTTAAGTTGCAAATGAATGAGGTTACCAATATTATTTTCCACCTCAATGAGTTCAACATAATATTCAGCCAAATGTAGGTGCAAAAATTGAATTTTGAAGATAAGGTTAATGCAATCTTTCTGTTATTTCCTTACCTATGTCATGGAATACCTTTAGAACAACCATCAATAATTTAGCTCCAAATGGTGAGTTGAAGTTCATTGATATTGTAAAAAATTTATTAGCTGAAAAAGTGTGCATGAAATCCATGGATCAAAGGCAAAAATGGTCAAGCATTGGGAATCTAGGGAAAAAGGGGCAGAAAAATATATAAGGTAAGAACTAGGACCATGGGCAATCACACAACAAATATAGTTCTAAGAAAGATATTGAATGCTTTCATTGTGGTAAAACATGCCATATTAAGAAGTACTATTATAAATGGAAGTGAGAGTAAAAGGATAAAAAGATGAAAAGGATGTTGACAAGAGAGAGGGCAATGGCAAAGTAAAGATTGAGGGGTCTATCCTTAACTCATGTAATAGTACAAATTCAAAACTGCTTTGAGCTTTGAGATAAGAGAGGGATAGATTTCTAGAAGTCTCAATTAGCTCTTTCTCTATAGAGCCACATTACATACTTTTCCTAATTGTTCTAATATTTGCTCTTCATTGAAAGAAAACTTCAATATGATTGTAAATTTGTTTATCCTCGGTTGCATTTTCAACATATTACCAAAATGATGATGAATAAACAAGTTTGTCATATCTCTAAACCCTTTCCAACTACTCTCAAAGTCGTGATTATCCAAGCATGAGTTTTTCTACAACTCACATCCTATCTTTTCCATGAAGGCTTTTCTGGCTCTTACTTTAACTTCTTCAATACTCTTTATGCTATCTTATCTGTTTTGAATTGTTGTATCCTCCTATGTGCAACATCCGCTTGTATACTTAAGCCAATAACAAATGTATTCTTAGTTATAAATCATAATTTGGAACTTGTGTCAATAATAGTGTCAAAGCTTTCACAAGCTTGACTGTCAGACTTGATGGAATGCTTATTGTTTCAAGCGCTTCATTCGATTTGGCAATGATTACCTCTCTTATAGCCTATATATCCTCTAAACTTATCAACCTATTCATTCTTCTCCCAAACCACATCAAAGCGAGAATGAATGAGCTGACAAGGGTGTAGTGAACTCATCACCTTACCTTCTCCTCAATGGCATGAAGCAACGACTCAATGGTAGCTCCGCAATTCATGCAATGATACTTGATTCACAAACTCTACTTTATAGCTCCCAATTTAATCCACAAGCACCTGATCTGCAACAAGAGGAAACACAAACAAGAAGAAAGACACATGATCTCTTGTCTAATTTTCCTCTCACCCAAGAAGGGGAAGAAGAGATGTGCACACACAAGGAAGAAGCTTCACCTCTCAAGTCCCTCAATCTCACACTCTCACTCTCCCTCACTCTCAAGATGGAGCATAACAAGATGGACTAGAAGCAATAAGAAGAAGCATGATCTCAAGTTTGTACACCACAAGAATGAGCTTATCCATTCACTTTTCGATTTTTATATGCAAGATTTGGAGTTTGGGCTCCACTTAAGTTGGGCATCTGTCTCTCCTATTTGTCTCTTGGCTGGCCTTTTTCGGTTTTGGCATACATGACTGACATGAAAGTGAATGAAAGCTAGTACCCATGTCCTTGCAGAGCTATGGGTCTTTCTAGCTGGCAAAAAATATTACAACTTGCATGGGCTGGGCACTACACCCAAGCTTCCAAAATAATATTACAATTAATTATATGATTGCAATATTTGATTGAAAATTATATCCTCTTAACTTTTTTTGCATTTGTGTGTCTTTGCCAATTTGCTTTACTATCATACTGCCTTCCATCCAACAGTTAACATTGCCCACCTCCTAGACGAGTGCCAGTTTCATGGCACTCTTTGTTGAAGGTAGCTTGCTCTTTAGCTTACAGTGAAGATGAAGAATGTCGAGGACAATTGGGGGATCATGATGAGGAGAGTAGTGGTTGTTGTTGGAGCTGATTTGGATGTCAAAGTCATTGGAAGGACTTGTGGAAACCAAAGTTGTTTTGCACTTTGGATGCTAAGCAGAGAGTGGTAATGTGGATTGAATACAACTCATGAAATTAGGATCTCCTAGTGGAAGGCCATTTGGAATCAATTGGACTGGTTGAAGCTAGGCACCACAAAGGATGTTGGCTTGAGGTAGATGTTGCAAGCCACTGTATTTGCTTCTTGTACCTACAAGGGCAAACCTCTCGAGCTCTCCCCCTAGGGGAGTGCTAGTTGGATTGCGTGCACAAGAAATATATATGGATTGGGAGAGATGGGTCAAGCCAATGTGACACTTGAGGACCCAATCCATATGTAGGTTATGGTGCAATTATTATGTGAGTACACATGCTTACATAGGCTATTACATAGTTAGAAGGCAATGTGATGGCTTCAATTTGTCGAGCATCATTGAAGTAGGGAACCTATTGTTGTTGGGTAGGTGATGTGAAGTATCATCCTTGCATGCTTGGTAGGAGTGATGCCCAAATGACTTGTTGGTTGTCATGTTTCTTGTATTGTTGCCGTAGCCATGAGAGATTGGAAAATATTGGGAGAACTTATACGAGTGACTCGGGGAGACAGGTCTATGAGGCAAGGTTCCCTAGGTATGTCCTACCCTTGATGTGCCCTGAGTTTACACAAGGGACTCAAAAGCAAGGAAAGGGGGTTAGGGATGGAGCTAACTAACCAAGGCCATCGAGCATACCTAACTTAAGGACACCTAGGTGTGGTGCCATATTTTTGTGTGCATATTTTCCTTTCTTTTTTTTAATGAAAATACAATACAATACATAAGGACTTTCCAACCTTGGTGAGAAGAATACAATAAGATTAAGAGACTTAAGGAGGGAGGGATAATATGATCGATGTTGAAGAAGTGAGGATTCAGCAATTCATGGGAATCAAGGTAGGATATTACTGAAGTTATGGCTTGGTTGATGAAGGAGCTTTCACCATTAATAGGAACTTGTCTTCTCGTTGATATTATGCATTTTCTTGGGAAAGAGAGAATAGCTGAGAGAATGCCAATGGAGGCATGCTTATATATGGAGCATGATCTTGCAGATGTGGTCTTTAAGGTCTCTCCTAGTTATATGTTCTAGGTAGACCTACATTGCTTGATGGTGCTTTTGGTAATTCTTCTAAGGGATGATAGTCCTTGGTGGATTTGAGCATTTGATCCATCTATGTGATTGTGATTATTTTCGCTTTTGTCAGCCACTGCTTGTAGGATGTGCAATTTCTTAATAAAAATAACATAAACAAACAAAACTTTAGGTGATTTATACACAATCATTAAAAACATAATCAATTTATGTACATGTTTACAACTACGAATCCATGCCACTTCGTGATATTAGAAGCCAATTGTAGAACTTAGGATTATACTCTAGTGCAGCACAAGCATCGAGGAGTCATGGGAACTTTGTTAGGAAGGATAAATATTGTGCAACATTGAGTAGTATTGTTCCTTATCCTAGTCTACTAGCAACATGTAGTTCCACTTCTGTTAGGATATTGTCAACCAAGGGATAGTCTAGGATAGGTCCTGCTAAAACCATACCACAAACAATAGCAAGTATGCGGAAGAAAGTAGGGGCTACATAGGTTGGGTCTTTTTAAGACCACCATATGGTTCATCATTCCTTTGAGATAGATGGCCTCCAAGTTTAGCCATCGAAGCTTGAGTATTAAACTACCATTTGTTGAGTTGGCTTAATCCCTCAACTTATTGTTTGATCTTCTCAATCTTGAGCGCATCATGTTGATAAGGCACTTCGTTGAATGTACTGGTTAAGCATTGTTATTTGTCTTCCTCATTAGAGACATGCCATAAAAGATTGTCTAGAATCTCATCATAGTGCTCGCCAAAATGTTTTTGTTTCTCCTATGTCAGCAAATATGTTAGGTATTCCTCATGTTCTTTAGGCAATGTGCCCATGTCAGCATGGATGTAGATGGCTACAAGCGACTTCAACCTAGCATCCAATTTTGTGAGACACTCATTTGCATTCCTATTATCTAAGTGCTTGCTCTGCTACCATTTCTTCTATGGTTCTAACTATGGCTTTAGGCTTTAGCATGGTGGGAGGTTCAGGTGGGATGGATTGAAGAAGTATAGGATTGCTTGTGCTTTCAAGATTATTTTATCTATCTTGAGCCTGTAAAGCCACCATATCTTGTTCCTTATTGGATGTGATTGGTGTACTCACACAACTAATGGTTGTAATTGTTCTATTTCCATAATTGATTGGAATGCTAGGAACTTTCAGAAGCACTCACAAGCTTAGCACTTTTGGGAGAAGCAGGAATGGGGATGTCTATGGATTGGTAATGTGTTAGGGCTATTGGCTTCTCACTCTTTTCTATGGATTTGATTTTGGTCGCCTTTGCAACAACATCTATTTGCGGCTGTTGTTGTTTCTTTTGCTTCCTTTTTTTTCTCTTGGATAATAAAGGTGCAAACTTAAGGGGATTCTATGCCTTCATTTGGTTTAACAATTGTATGATTGGATGGCTCATTAGTGATCATTTCTCCACTTGTCATTTCATGGGGTTTCCCTAGGTCATGCTAAGAGATATTACTAGGTTGTAGCGATTTAATTGTCTCTTATTTTGAAGAGTCGGGTCTTTCAACTATCTTCTCTTCATCAAGCATATTAATTATGGGCACTAGCAATTGTTCTTGCTTAATTGTTGACTCTAGGCCTTTATCCTGTTCAATTATGGAAGGCTTGTCCTTAGGAATTATAGTTTTTTTTTGCCTCCTTTGGCTATTTCTTTTGTGTTTAGGTCCATTTTTCTTCCATTGCAGAGATACTTGTGTGCCAGACAATAGAGGTGGTTTTGTAGGTGGTTTGGGCAACGACAACCAATCATTTCATGCATAGTACCCTTGAGCAAGTAGGAGGGATCAAGAAACCCATCACTACGTGCTAGATCTCTACCAATATCCTTGCCAACAAGATGCGGGCCTTTTTCATGGTTTCTTATGAGTTTTGTAACTCCACCTGGTATCACTTTCTAAAATTTTTGGCTGGAGAATAGATGTGCTGACAAGGTCGCTTTTGGAGGGGAGCTACAGAGCTCTACCCCGAGACCTACGGACCGCTTATTGATCAAGCGTTGCTCGATCGAGTTCCCTCCTCTCTCTTGCACTCCGATAGCTCCACGATCCTTGCTGAAAGATCAAGCAACCTCAAGCCCTCTCCGTCAAGCTCCATTCTCCATAGCCGCGTGAGAGAAGAGAAGAGAAGGGAATAAGAGAAGATGAAGAGAGAATATGGGGAGCTTCTTCTCCACAATCCCTCACTCTCACACACTCACTCCCTCACTCCCTCATACTCCCTAAATCCCTCACTCAAGCACAAGCAAGAAGGCAAGAAACAAGAGAAGAAGAAGAAGAAGAAGCTTTGGTCACACGCAAGAATGAGCTTCTCATTCACTTTTGAACTTTATATACATGCCCTACTTTTTGGGCGGTCATCCCTACTTTTTACATGGCCGGCCATTAGCCTAGGCCCTCTTTTCCTATTTCCCACCGTTCTAACTTATCCCATTCCCAACTAGTGCATACAATTTGCATAGGAGTGAGCCTGGCAGTCTTTTACAAGGATTCGGGAGCGCTTTCACAATTAATGGTGCGCTTTTATTCTTTTCTTTTCTCGAGGCGACATTGAGGCCTTCTGGAGAGGTTGTCATTCAAATTTTTCAAGGTCTGACTTCCATCCGGGGTGCCTTTTCCTTCCTTTGTCCTGTGCCCTTTTGGTTATCTCCTTCTTTTATTTTCCTACTCCTCTGCTCCATTTTCCCGCTCCTCTGTGTTGCGGTAAACATTTACCCCTCCTAGCTGTGTGCCAGTCCCATGGCGCTGTGGTGGGGAGTAGTGGGGTAGTTGGCGTTGTTGCTAACTGGAATTGGTGGGTAGATGACCACAATCAAAAGGTGTTGTTGTGAATGGGAGGTCATGGAATTTGATTAACGATGACTGGGAGAGATTCTGACGTGCTTTAGACTTCATGAAGATGCTTGGCATTTCTCATACAGTTGTAGCTCCCATTCTGCGACAGCTAATAAAGGTTTTGCATGGGCATCTTTAACCATTTGGAGAATATGAGGCTCCAAAATCTATGCCAATGGTGGGTCCATCACTGAATTTTTCTTCTGCTTGATTTGGTTCAATCATGGTAGCCATCAACAGGCAGATGGTCAGCTGCATCAAGCATGTTGGTCCATCCAATCATCGAAGTATGCAAAAGCTCCTGAAACTATTGTAGTGGTGTCTTCTCCGACTCAGGGAAAAAACTCCTGGCAAGTAGGGGATGTCGTGGATGATCTTCTTTACCTGGGTAGCCATTCACTGAGTCACGATCATAGCCTGTAAGAGAAAGTTGTGGTGTAAGTGCATGTGTAGTGGAACTGGGAGATGGGTCTAACCTTGGGTAAGCTCTTGGTAATGTCCCATACTTGAGGACCCAGTTCGTGTGTTGTTGAAGGTACAGTGCGAAACTTAGGGTAACAGGTCTGGAAGTCCTGCCCTTGATGTGCCCTAAGCGTGAAGTGGGGGAGGGGCTAGGTGTGAACCCTAGGTGTAGTGAGTGAAGTGAGCCCTCGTGCCCTTTTTTTTTTGAAGAATTGCATGCAAGGAAGATGTCCTGGCTAATGCCTATCACCTTCAGTTGGATTACGAGGTGGTCGCAAGCATTGGGATAGGAATGCGCGACTTTGTAGATATTCTTTAATAGCGGCCCGGGCCTTCAGAGGTGTGGATGACAAGAAAGGATGATTGCACCTCGTGAAGCGAGTATCACATATATCCTCTAAGATTTCTAGGCAAAAGGAGGGAAGCAAGGTTTCCCTCATCATTAATCTAGTCATGGCTCTACTATCTATCCCTAGGTTGATGTCAAAAAAGAGTGGAGGGAGGTGGGCTTCCTCGGCTGTGGGTCTTTGCATTAGTAGGAACTTGATAAGCCTAAGATAATTACAGGTGGTTAAGAAGGCTGGATCTTGGCAAGAAGAAAAATCCGCGAGGAAGCGGTTGATAGATGGGAGGAGATCCTCTAACCTAAAGACTAGGCATTCCTCGGGGCTCCGGGCATTAACGTTATATATCTTAGGAAAGTCAAAATCCCCATGCATGTTTCAATCATAGTCAACTCCATGCCTACGGGGGTAGGGCATGTAGATGGGATCATTGCGTTCTTCAGGGAGTGAGCTGTAGAAGGCGGTCCAGGCGTCAAAATTGGTATCTCAAATCCTCCTCTGCCACTTCGGCTGCGCCTCGTAGCCTTGGATGGATTTGGGAACCCTGTTTACCTTGTCTTGCTAGTAGTCTATAGACTCTTGCCTCCATCTAGTTATTATGAGGCTTCTTTCCTCTATCCACCTGTCTACAAGATCATTAGCCAGATCCTTGATCTTGGCTAGAATGCCTAGAGGCAATGCACGGTCCAGAGAGCGTGGATAAGCAAATGAAAGTTCAAATGGCCTCGTCTAGAACTCCCATTCACACCATATGACCAATTCCTGAGGCCAATCGATAGGATTGGATCCCCCCGTAGTGGCACCGGCTCTTCAGGGAATTGTCTTGGCAGTGATCGTGCTCTGCGTTGGGCTTCCTCTGCTAGTTCCTGTCTTCTTCTTCTGGTTGCCACAATGCGCTCGGGCATGTGGGCAACTTCGGGCTCTTCAGGCGGGAGGTCTGGTAGAGGTGGACTGGGCACTCTTTGTTGCTCTTCTTCAGCATCTTGCTCAAAGTCCGGACCCTCTTTGACATTTTGCTCGGCAACTGCTGGGGCCGCTTGTGGTGGTGGTGGTGGCTGCTCATGTTCTTCGAACCCAAGTTCCTTAAGCTCAACAGTGGAGAGGCCGGCACGGCGTAGGTAGTGAAATTGCTGCTCTTTTGTGATTCCTGTGCATGTTGGAAGCTCCCGTTCTTGAAGGTCATACCTTAGTGCTCAGGTGGTCAATTCTAGCTTCCTTCTTACCTTCTCCACTGAATCATTGCCCTCTACCTGGGTGACATGTAGTATTGTGCTGAGGAAGGCTTGCCTTTGTGCGTTGGCGCATACATCGGCAGCTTCTGCCTTGGACTCGACAAGCACTCTCTTGCACTCAACCACCGCCAAGCATTCTGTTAAATGCCTAACTCTTTCAAAATTGTTCTTTTCCCACTCCCTGGCTCTCACGTCCATCTTCTTTCTTCCCTCCTCCAGCTCACTTGCCAAGGTTGTCACAACCTGCTGCTGCTCATTTGTTAAGAACCAAAGTTGGTTCCTTTCCCTAGATTTTCGAGCCAGCTGTTCTTCAGCAATTTCTTTTGCCTGATTTGCAATGCTGAATCTTTTTTCTACCTCCGCAATTAGTTTTTACTTTTCTTGTACAAGCTGCTCATGACTTTGGATCTCTGCAAGGTGCAATCTTCTTTGGGTAAAGGCCATGGCCATGAGGGCCTCTATGTCTCCCTTGGCAATCTCCAATGCACCTTGCAGTCGTTGTGCCTCATTTTGCAGCCTTTGTGCTTTTGCTGTGGGGATTGCCGGCCTTTCCTGTTCTAGGAACTCTATCTCTCTCTCCAATCTGTCTTGTTCTTCAAGTCCATACCATAGCCGAAAAGCTATGGCATCCTCTTGTCGCTCACTTGGCTTGCCCTCGAGCTGCTATCTATCCGTACCTTTCCAATTTGGCAATTCTCTGTTCCAAGTCAGCATACTACTGCACTAGTAACTTTAAGCTCCGCTGCTCTGCCACTAGGTTTTGCTCTTCATCTTTCACCCTTTGTCTTAGGCGGCTCTCATTGTCCTGGGCTTCCTTGGTTTTTGCTTCCAGCTAATCTTGTAGTGCTTTCACCTCCCTTCTTCGGTTGGCTCCTTGCTTTGAAACTTCTATCCTTAAGGCTACCGAAGTTTCGTTTTCTTTCTCTAGCTCCACCAAGGCCACCTTCTTTTCTTCTTTTGCCTTGTCCAATTGCGCTAGAAGCTCAGCCACATAAGCATCATAGTCAGCACCAGGTGGCATGGGAGTAGTGGCTGTAGTGGTTGACGCCTCTAGCTTTTGTCGATTTGGATCTTTCCTGGACTCGGCATCTGCCGTAGCGAGTCTTTTCACTCCGGCTTCCGGTACAATCTCTGCCACTTTACTGACAAGTAGCTGCATCATGCTCATTAGTTGGGCCATGTCTAGAGAGGGCGTGGGTTGCAGGGTGGTAGTGGTTGTGGTGTCGGTTGGTCCTGGCATAAAGGAGGAAGGCAGGGGATGCAGTAGGGACTTTGCCCTTGCGTACAACCACTGGGGCCGCTTCCACACTGCCACTTGCTTCAGCCTCATGGCAGGGACTCAAAGGGCTGATCTCTCCTCCCCCATGGGTTTCTTCAACAAATCTACGAGTGGTCTCTGCCAACTCGGCAAGTTCTTTCATTCTTAGCTCGTCGGCTTCCTCCTCTGCCCTTCTTTGCCTCTCTTCTTCTGCCCTCTTTGATTCTTCTCTAATTCTTTCAAGTTCTTCCTCTTCTTTTTTCCTTCGTTCCTCCTCCACCCTCCTTGACTCTCTTTGAGCCCTCTTCATCTCGGGTCGCTCTTCTTTGCTTAGTCTTTCTTCCTTCTTCTTCTAGCTCTTATCAGTCTTCTTTAGCTTCCGTGGTTCAGCTGCTTGAGTGGGTGGTACCTCCGGCTCTCCTTTGTCGCTTACTGTCTTTTCACTCGAGCCTTATTCCTCACGGTGAGGTGAGCTTCGGTGCACAGCTTGCTCTTCATCTACATCGGCATCCTTGATAGCCTCATCGATGATTGCCATCAGGACACCTCCGTATCTGATTGTGGAGGCTTTTGAGGTAGGCTTTTTCCTTGCGGATCGTGCAATAGAGGCAGGAGTTTCCCCACCAATTGGTGTTGCAGCTGGAGCCAGGAGTGCGGCTGAACTCTTGATAGTTTTCTGAACAAAGCCGTTCCAATCCACCTCCTCTGGAACTCCTGCAGCGATGCTTTCTAGCAATGGCACCCCGATTATGTTCATTAAAGCATTGTATCTGTGTCCTAAGAAAAGGGCATGAACCATTTTAGCTTGTATCCTTGTTGCAGGGTCTGGAATGTTAGCCAAACTGATTCCATCCACTGTGTGCACGTCCTCTTTTTTGACTCCCATCATGGTATATACATCTCTTTTTGGGCGCCTCTCCTTCTTGGACACAAGCCCCAGGGCTTTCTCGACAATAGCTGCATTAAGGGGCACTTACACCCTTCTTTCCTAGTCACCAGTCCTTACTGTGACCGTGCCACAAATCCTACCTTCATCAAAGCTCCTTAAGAAGTCAGTGCACATGCTGTAATCTATAGCCTGTCTGACCTTTTCCACATACTTTCGGAGGTTCCATTTGTCCACCAACTCCTTCACTGCCAGCTCTTCCAGGATGGCTTCATCTAAATTCATGGTATGTTTGAACGTGAACTGGCTAAATCTACGTGTCCCAATACTGATTCCATACTTTGACAGCTCCTCTTCAGTGAATGGAAGTTTACCTTGTCCTGCCATGGTAGGTGCCTGTCATTACACCATGCCAACATTAGCGTTATGAATTGACTCATCGCTAACAAAAACCCAAGAAAGAATGCGTGTGACAATTTGCCGTGCTGATTCAGAGGCATGAAACTTGGAAATAATTCAAAAGAAACATCTATTTCCTCCTTGCATTCTTTCCTATTTGAATTCAATTGATCATTTTCATCCATTATGCATCTTACTACATCACTTGGCTCTCACTTTGCTCCCCCCCCGCCCCTTTCCTTAAGTTTTAAAGGAATCCTTCCTAGGATTAGCAAGGGAAGAAGGAGGGCTCGAATGGACTTTGTGGGGCGAGTTACTTGGCCAATAGCCAAGCATAGAGATTAGGGTTATATTCAAGCTGGGCATGACGATCAAGTTCGCATGGTCGTATGGAAGCTTGGGTGATATAGGTCAAGACATCATGAAAGATGTCCCTGGAGTTGAGACGACTAGCAACGTGCAACTCCTCTTCCGTAAGGAATTGGTCAATGTAAGGGTGGGCCAACACATGGTCATCTAAGTGTATGTTGCGTGTAATGGCCAAAACCCTAAACGAAAGAGGTGCCACATAAGTAGGGTCGTGTTCAATTGTTTTGATTGCCCTTCTTTGCTCGGCATCAGTCATGATACGGCAGCCTTTTTTCTCCCATTGGAATCGCAAGGCATACTACAGTTGTAAGAACAAAGAAGCAGAGCTGGCAAGCTGCGTGGGCTCCTCCAGTTCTTGTTCAAGTGTAGAGCGAGCAAGCTTGCGGTATGAGGTAATTAGTCTTCTAAGAATGGCTTGCTCCTTTGAGATTTCTCCATTAGCGATTAATTTGGCGGCAATTTTGGGAAATTTGATGGTCATAAATTCGTAGTCTTCCCAAGTGCATGGCAATGCACGAACATCAGAAGCAAGGGGTTCATCGAGAAGTCCTAAGTCAAGCCTCTCATAGCTCCTAGCGAATGTGGTGAATGTGTTATCTAACTCCTTGATGCATGTCACTACGTCATCTCTCGAGGTCTCAGCAAGATCCTTGGCCATTGAAAGGAAAGATCGCCTTTCATACGAAGGCCTAAGACCTGCTGGCGGTGATGGTGCAATTGGGTTGGACAGTGGTGACTCCATTGATGGCATCACAGATGGGACTTTGCACTCAGGAGCACTTTGAGATGCTGCAGGGGGCTCCAGTGGCATAGGAGGTGTTCTGCATTCTACCTGAGCCGGCATGGGGGTGCACAACTCCTCTGACTTGGATAATGCTGGGGCATCTAGCTTTGGATGATAAATGTGTTGGGATTCATTAATCACAATCGGTGTGTTGGTCCAGCTTGCTTTGCAGCCTATGCTCCATATGTGCAAGCCTCTCTAGCTGGAGTGAGGTTGCTTAGAGTTGAGCCTCTTGAATGGCCACTCTTAGGCACCCATATCCAAGGGTTTCCCTCATAATATCCTTGTTCTTGCAAGAGATCTTTGGGGATCCATCGGGGCATGGTAGTGTGCCTATGTCGATAGCATCTGAGCTGCCTCTTAGGCTGTGACTAATAGTTTTTGCATTTAGAAGCACGTTTCTGCGGTTTACCAGGAGTTAACCCTTGTCGTTTTGGCACCCATATGAGCATGGATTCTTTGGCTTTGTGAATAGCTTTGGTGGGCTTGGTTCTAGCAGTTTGAGCGTGGGGTGAGATATCACAGCCCTTCTCCCTAGGCTTGGTCATAGGCATGGTCATAGGGGTCTCTATCGGTGGCTTTGCAATCATAGAAGGATCAAGATAACCCTTGCTGAAAGTAGTCACTATGCGCACATTGCCTATAGCAAGATGGATGCGATCTAGGTTATAGTCCACATTGCAGTTCGTTTGCTTTTTAAAAGTGCGACCTAATAGTGACTTATTACCGGCCCCTTTAGTGTTTGACAACACATAAAAGAAGACTGGTATACTTTCAGACTCGATAGAGACGGCGACTTTGCATTTTCCTAAGAGTGAGTAAGTGTTGCCCCCAAATGGGCTGAGTTTAGCATTTGTGGGCTGTAATTTAGGTTGACCAATGCGTGTCCAATGGTCATGCATCAAGATATTATAGTCGGCACCTTCGTCAATCAAGGCATCAAAAGAATACGTCCGTTCTGCAGTGACCGTGATTCGTAGGTAGGCGGGTGCCACTGCTTCTTCATCTTGATCTATCAGTTCGGTAATAGTGGCCATGCAGACGTTGACAAGGGCTTCAAGCATAGGTGGCTCATGCAACGGATGGGAAGGAGGATAGTACTTTTCATGCGACTGCCATTGAAGAAGCCTATTCCTTCACCTTCATGCATCTCCAACTCAACACTGCATGTTCTACTAATTGTACATGCTCGGAAAGGTCCTAGTCCTCGAAATTTCATTTTCTGTTTGTGACCCTTCACAGAGTATAGTAGAACAAGGTCCCCCTAATCAAAGTTGCGCTGTTTGACATGCTTGTCAAACCACATCTTTCTTCGTGCCTTCTCACAAATTAGAGCGTGGGTGGCTAAGAGTCGAGTCTCTGTGAGACGCTCTAACTCCACTAAGTGGTTGGGTCCAAGCCTTTCTTCCCTCCCAATGCTCCTGGGATGCTATCCTTAAGCTAGGGACAAAGAACTCTAAGGGTAGAATGTCCTCCATTCCATAAGTTAGCCTGAAGGGCGTCTGTCCTACAGCCGTCTTATAAGCTGTACGATAGGCCCACAAGGCCGCCATTAATTTGTTATCCCAATCACTTCGTGATGTAGATACTATTTTCGTAAGCACGTTGACTAGGATTTTATTTGTGGATTTTGCTTAGCCATTTGCTTGAGGGTAGTAGGGTGAGGACCTTCTATGAATGATTAGGAAGGTCGAGAGCAGGTGGGATATCACTTCATTAATGAAGTGCGTGCCCTGATCACTTACTAGTTCAATTGGACAACCAAAACATGAAAGGACCTGCTCCCACAAGAACTTCGCAATGGTCCTGGCATCATTCTTCCTAGTGGCTCTTGCCTCTACCCACTTTGTCAGGTAATCAATTGCCACAATGATGTAGCGTGCCTGGGAGTACTGTGTCGCACGACTGATAGGTCCAATGAAGTCAATGCCCCACTTTTCGAAGGGCTGTCGTGCTATTACGGGGGTCAACTCCATCTTATCCTTGCGCACGGGCACCTTAGTCCTCTGGTACTCATCACAGTGGTTTACAAATTTAGCAGCATCACAGAATAGGGTGGGCCACCATAGTTGGGATTGTAGCATCTTACGAGCTGTTGTGTCCCCACTAAAGTGTCCTCCAGCTATTCCACCATGCGCTTCTCTCAATACATCGTGCATCTCGTGCTCATACACACATCTACGCAACAAACTGTCTTGTCCTAGCCTATAGAGTTGGTCAGCGATCAGTTGGTATGGCTGGATCTTTAAGATAAGTCTCCTTAGCCTGGCTTTCTCAATAGGTCTCTCAAGCAGACCGTTCTCTAGCACTTGAACTACATCATCGGCCTAATATGGCATCAGATCGGCCCTAAACAAGTCTCTTTCGCTAGATAGAGGCCAAAGAGATGAGTGTCTGGTAGGTCGTCAGGTATGCCTTGTCCAGCAGCTTCTCTTGTGGGTATGCGGGACATGTGATCAGCCATGTAGTGTTGCTTTCCCTTACGTACAACCACAGGAAACTCAAATTCCAACAAGAGAAGTAACCATCTAGCTATGCGACCTGTAGCGCACGGCTTGTTCACAAGATAAAGCAAGGCTTGATGATCAACAAAAAAGACGAAGGGTGTGGCCAACAGATAATGCCTAAATTTCTTTGCAGCAAACACCATGGCTAACCCTTCCCTTTCTGTAGTGGAATAGTTCATCTCCATTTCAGTGAGCTGCCTACTAGCAAAACTCACGGGATAATCTAGGTTATGCTCACCAGACTGGCATAGAACAACTCCAATAGCAAACTTAGAGGCATCTCTGTGTACATGGAATGTTATGGTCCAGTCTGGGGCTCGTAAGATTGGTGCAGTGGTGAGAACCTTCTTTAATTCTTCATATGCACGCTGGCATTCCTCAGTCCACTTGAATAAGATCAGCAGCTTGTACAATGATCTAGCAATCAGTACGTAATTCAGTACAAAGCATCAATAGTATCCCATATGGCCTAAAAAACATTGAACGCCCTTGTAGTTAATGGGTGGTGGTAGGCCGACAATGACCCTGACTTTTGAGAAGTCGGTGGCAATGCCATTCCTTGACACTATGTGCCCTAGGATACATCCGTGCTTCACCGAGAACTGGCACTTTAAAGGGTTCAACGAGAGGTTGTATAACCGACACCGTTCAAAGACAGCTCTCAACTTTTCTAAGTATTCAGCCCAACTAGAGTGTACGCATAAGTCGTCTACGAACACCTCTAGCTCACATCTAAGCATATCCTTGAAGATGGTGCACATTAATTGTTGGAAGGTCGCAGGCGTATTCATTAGCCCAAAGGGCATAACGATGTAGGCGAATACACCCCACTCCGTGGCGAAGGCAGTCTTGTGCCTATCGTTAGGGTGCACTTGCACTTGATTATAGCCAGAGAAGCCATCCAGAAAGCTGTAGGTTTCTTTGCCTGCTACCTTCTCCAACATGTGCTCGGTATACGGTAAGGGGTAGTTGTCCCTCTTTGTAGCGGCATTAACTTTCTTGTAATTTACGCACACTTGAATTTTACCATTCTTTTTCATAACGATCACTATGGGTGATACCCAATCCGTGTGCTCAATCTCATATATAAATCCCGCCTCCATGAGCTTATCGATTTCCTCCTTCAGTGCTGCATGGGCGTGTTTGGGATTCATAGGGTAAGGTCGTTGCTTTGTTGGCACCGCATCTAGAACCATTGGGATATTATGGGTCACAACCCTAGGATCGACTCCTTTAAGTTCCTCTAAGGACAAGGCTAACACATCGACATACTCTCGTAGGAGAGCAACAAGTTTAGCCTCCTTATCCCTTGGTCAAGTCGTCAGCAATGAACACAGGTCGAGGCTTCTCGCCTTCCCCTGCCAAGTTGACTTTCTTGACCTTGGCGGGTCCCTCAATTGGCTCACTGGTTTGCCCTTGTCTCTTTGCTCCTAGCAGAATCACCACTCTATCACCCTTCTTAAACTTTGTGAAGCGTTTGGGGAGATCCTGCAGCTTCTTTTGCCTCTCTGCTTCTAAGTCCTTAGTTCGCTTCCTAGCCTCCTCCTTTAGCCGTCTGTACCTTAGGTGGACTGGTAAGTCCCCTTTGGTACGTCTGACCTTAGAGGGTTGGGGTATTTCAAGATCACTCTCTGTACTAACTTCTAACTCCGTGTTAAACTCACATCCCTTGCTTGAGGAAGGAGTTTTGCCAGGGGGTCGTAATTCAGTAGGTGTATTCGTCTTAAGCACTGGAACTACAAATGGTTGTACCACTCCTACCTGCTCATAATCCATGGCTCCTATGTGCTCCAACCAGGATCTATCGCACTCCATTTGCATGACTCCTCTTTCATTCTAGCCTACCCTTTCCCTTCTAGGCCTAGAGTCTGCCTTGATCTGTTCGATCGCTCTCCCTTTAGTGTCATATTCTATTGTGTCTAACTCTTCTTCACTCTCATCTCCAATAGAGCGGTAGTCCTCGTACTCCTCATCATCAGAGTCTTGCCCCTTTGACTGCTCGTCATCCCCCAGGCTTTTCTCTCCAATCTTCTTTTCGTCAATGACTAAAGCCCAATTGTATAATAGGTTCAGATCGTTAATTTTGGTCCATTTTCACTCAGGCTTAGCCAAAAGATCACTTAGGGGTTTTAGATTGGCAGCCATATTGCCCTTCAATTTATCAATCAGGTACTCTATGATTTCCTGAAGCTCGAGCTTGTTGGTGGGGATATGGAATGAGACCGGTTTCCCTAGGTTACATGAGCTTCCTGCCATCATGCAGAGTGACACGATGGGCTCCCTTGCTGGCATGCTTGATTTAGCAGCTTGCCTATATAGCTCTTCCTCATCTGAGAACGATAGGTCAACGGTTGCCAAGATGAGCATCCAATCCCACTCATCCTCAGGGCAAGGGATGTACTTGGTCAATGACCCAAATGAGAATCTTCATAAAATAAGATCATATCTAGCAATAATAGAGAGAGAGTAGTGAGAATTCATACATTACTACTACAATTAAGGATGATTTGAGGGTGATTTAGGAGGGGAATTCTAATGGTTTATTAGCTTGAGAGAGAGGAGAAGAGAGGCGAAAGGGTTGGGAGTCTAATGAATGATATTTTATGGAAGTGTTAAGTGTGGAAAAGAAAGTGTGGGTGTGTATAAAATTGGGAGGTGGTCTCCACTGCAGTTGGAAAAAGTTGGCATCCACCATTTTGGCCATATCTCTGGACTTGTAGCTCCAAAAAATTATTAAAAAATACCAGCCGAAACTTCAGCTCGCGCCTATAACTTTCATGTTGAAAAGTTTTTTTGGATCGGAGTGGAAGTATTTTTTAAAAATCTTACAAAATCATGTGCCTGATTTTTCTTCCACTAATGCTTCCAAGAAGGGTCCCATTTGGTTGAATTATCATAAGGCTCCAAAGTCATGACATTATGAGCCTCACATGCCCTTTGGATGGCTCCAAATCCATTTCATGTCTTTTCTTTTCACATTATACATTTTTTCTTCACCTTCCTCCATTGATCATTACTCTTCACTCCCCCCTTGGTAAACCGGTCCATGAAATATTTCCATCCAGTGATTTCTTGGGTTTTCCAAGAGGTTGTTCCCACCCTCTTCTTTATTTCAAAGCTCCAAATGTACAAAAAAATCAACAAAGTTTTTGACAAATATTTTTTTGTGATTTTCTCGGATCATATAGCCCCCCCCAACCTGGCTAGAGGTATTTATGCCTCTAGACACTCTTTGGTATCTTGAGCTGACCCCACCCTGATGTGATAGGGTTTTAAGCACCATCCATTTACCCTGGTCTTGTGCACTTTTCTCTCAATGTCTTGAAGTTTTTAGGAGCCATTGTTGAATTTTTTTGTGACCCAAAACGGTCCCTCCCATCGGTAGAGAAACTTGCCATCCTTTCTTTTATCAAAGCGATTGTCATATCGAAGCACTAAAGATCCCTCCTTGATGTTTTTATCTGTTAGCTTCTTGTTGAACTTTTCTCTACGCTTCTCAGCTTCCTGGGAGTAGTGGTTGATGGCTTCTTCACGATCCAATTGTAGCCTCTTTAGGTCCAATAATCTTTGATGTAACTTCTCCTTTTGAGAGCCTACTGTGCCATCTAATACCTGAAGGCTAGCTAATTTCACCTCAATAGGCAGAAGAGCCTCTTGTCCATAAACTAGATGAAAAGGTGTGAACCCTAACATGGTTTTGAAGGAGGTTCTGTAAGCCCATAGAGCTCCACTAAGGTGCAATCCCGGGGCCTTGAATGTACCTGTTTGCTGATGATTTTACAAATCATTCCATTTACCTTTTCCACCAATCCAGTGCATTGAGGGTAGTAAGGGGTAGAGTGTCATCATTGAATATTTAGCTTTTGCATGAGTTCACCCACCACATTAGCTCTAAACCCTGGTCCTCTATCTGATAATATTTCAAGAAGGGTACCAAACCTACAACAAATGTGGTCAAAGATGAATTTACTCACTTCCTTAGCAGTGATTCTTCTAGTTGGCATAGCCTCGGCCCATCTAGTCATGTAATCTAGTCCCATGATAATATACTATTTTCCTAATGGAGTGCGTGGTAGAGGCCCTATGGCATCAATTCCCCACTTCTCAAAGGGTCCATAGACCTTGATTGGGGTTTGGGGTTCTGCTATGAGCCGTTGTGGTCCTGATTTCTGACATTCTTCACATGTTTGACACCAATATTTGACATCTCTGTGTAGACTGGGCCAAGTAAAGCCGGCTTGTAGAACCTTTCTACTTGTGATGTCGTGTGCAAAGTGGCCTCCACACACATCATCATGGCAAGCTTTTAAGATTTCTTCAATTTCCCATTTTGAAGGCACTTTCCTAAGTACACCATTCTTACCAAGACAATACAAACTATCATTTACCATGCGATATCTTGTAACCTTCCGAGCTAGCCACTGTCTTTCTCCCTTAGTCAGGTGTTTGGGAGCTTCTCCTTGCTCTAAGAGGTGTAGAATATCTTCTAAGTCTTCCTTGCCTTGCCGAAGTGGGGGTTTGATAGCCACTGCTCCCACCATTGACTCATTCAGCTTTGATGATGCTAGATGGTCAGCATCCTTGTTCTGGTCTCTTGGCACATGATGTACTTGTGCCTCCCTAAATCTTCTCATAAGAGATTTGGCCTCTCTCATTTTACTAGAGAGATTTGTATTTTTGCATGCCCATGTACCTTGCATCTGCCTTACCAATAGCATGGAGTCTCCAAAAGCATTCAACCTCTCGATTGAATTACTAGGACACCAACAAAGACCATGAATTAAAGCTTGATATTATGCCTCATTGCTAGAGTGGACACCTTCCAAGATGTTTCCTTCACCATAGATTTTCTATCCTAAAGGAGAGAAAACAACAATGATTGTGGCTACCTTATCCTTAGTTCTCTTGTATGCACCATTAAAGTAGAGGCTATAAGCATCTATAAGAGTCTTTATGGATGGGGGTGGTGGAAGGTTCTTTCTTTTCACCCTGAGATTTTTCTCATAGCACCTGTTTGTCAAAATATTAGCCAAGCATGCCCAAGTTGTTTTTTCAACCTGCACTGTATAATCAAACTCTTGAAGTCGGACCATCCACTTTGCTATTTTGTCAGAGATTTCCATATGTTGTAGTGCATAGGGAAACATATCCTCCACAGTGATGATCACAAATCTCTTTGGAAGCAATTATGGCCGAAATTTGGTTACTGCAAACATGAGGGCCAACACTAGTTGTTCCATGGAGGTGTAAGCCTTCTCTGAGGCTTTCATGAGGCGGCTGGCAAAATACACAGGCCTCATGAAGGATGTTTTTGGATCTTTTTGTAGGAGACCAGCACCAATGGCCTTTTCTCCCACGCTAGGGTTTACAAAGAATGTTTCTTCCCAACAAGGCTGGAGGATTATAGGAAGTGACCCCAATATTTTCTTTATCTCCTTAAAATGTCCTTCACTTTGTTCACTCCATACAAGTGTTTCTTGGCGTGTCAGTTTGCCGTAGGGGATATATGGCCTGAGAGAGTAAGTGTATAAATCTACCCAAATATCTTAGCTTTTGTAAGAAGGAAACTAATTGTTTGATGGAGGTTGGGGAAGGTAGAGCTAGCAATGTTTCTACCTTATGTGGATCTACCTCAATTCCTTCAATTGACACTACATGCCCTAGTAGTGTAACGTTGCTTTCCCCAATGTGACATTTATCCTTATTTAGTTGTCCATCCAACCTAGCTAAGCGAGTAAATCCTTCATCAACCTTGCGTAGATGTATGTTCCTTGAGTTGTAAATACAAAAGTCATCTATGAAAACCCTTATGGACTGACTAAAGTAAGGTTGGAAGACCATATTCATGAATCGTTAAAAGGTTGCTGGGGCATTTGTGAGACCAAAGGGCATGACCTGAAAGGCAAAATAGCCCCATGGTGTGATGAAAGTGGTCTTCTTTTGATCCTCCTCTGCAATGCGAATCTGGAAGTAGCCAGAGTAGCCATCAAACACTGTATACTGCTCATGTCTTGCCACTTCATTCAAGATTTCATCCAGAAATGGGAGAGAGAAGTGGTCCCTCTTTGTTGCAGCATTTAGTGGCTTGTAATCTATGCATACTCGCCACTTACCATTTTTCTTTGGCCTCACTACTACTGGGGAGACCCATTCTGAATCTTCCACTGGGTACATGAATCCTGCATTCAAGAGTCTCTTCACCTCCATCAACAGTGCATCCTATTGCACAACTCCTAGTCTTCTCAATCTTTGTGTTATAAGTTTGCTTCCTTCTTTGAGTTGGATGTGATGCTTCACTGCAGTGACACCTGTAATGTGAGTATAATCAGAAATAAACAAGGATGCATGCTTCTTGAGAACATTCACCTTACCCTCCCTTTCTTCATCCTTTATATCATTGGATATCATCTTCTCTAGGCTAGCATCCCACACATCTTCTCCTTGGATTCTTGGGTTGTCTTCTGATGAGATAGGTTCCTTTAAGGTGACGCCCATAACTTCGAGAGTGCTATCACTCTCTCCACTTGAACTCTCTTCCTCTTCTACCGATGAGGAACATCCACTTGAGCTCCACTCATCGGTAAACGTTTCTAGTTCAAGGTTCTCTTGACTCCCACTTTTCAAGTTGTAAACCACCTTTTGATCATGGCCACCCACCTTACGTGGCCTCAACTCCAGATCTCCTATTGCCCAATATTGCCTAGCTCTGATGCCCATAAGCCAAGGTCTCCCTAGGATGAGGGGATATCCTTCTCCCTTTACTGGTATCACATAAACATCCACTACTGTAGTGATTCCAAAAATAGAAACTCTCAAAGCTTTCACTACACCCACACATGTGACTGCATCATTGTTGGCCATCTTTGCCCTAAAGGTTGAGGATTCCATTACTTTTAAGCCTAATTGATGCATAAGCTTTTCTATCATGACACAAACCTCTACTCCACTATCGATGTATGTTTTCCAAATCCGTTGACCTTTGATTTGAGCCTCCACTAAAGGCACTATATCTTTGACGCCATATGCCTTGATTGCACTAACCATTTTACCTTGCCTTGCCCTTATGCTTACCATTTTTTACCATTGTCGTCGTAGCTTTGGAGAGGCATGAAGTAGTTGTGGCCAAGTAATTTTTGGCCCTTGAGAGCTCACATCTGCTATCAAATCATAAGGTTGTGTCCAAGAACCCAAAGGGAAGTCGAAGATATCAATTTTAGACCTAGCTCGAGTCTTTCTCTTCTTCCCTTCATCTCTAGGTGCCCGTGATGTACTTGCCTCATTGATTGCTTCCTTGCTTGCCTCAGTTTGCACGTACCCGCTTGATAGGCATGGTCTCTACTACATCTACCTTCATCTTACCTCTCGCTATTTCTTCTTGGAGCCTTCTATCCCTGACCACCTCCTCTATTTTTATGACATTAACATTTGGTTGAACAACAGGGGTTTCAGCTTTGTGGGAGCTTTCACTCAACCGCCAAGACCCACGGACCTCTTATTGTTTCAAGCGTTCCAAGCCGAGCACTAATGGCTACCTCTCACATAACCAGCGCGCCATCCATATCTATGAGTGTAGTGAGCTTACCTTCGTGCAGTTCGAGTTACCTCCTCTCCCGCGCACTCCGGTGGCTCCACGATCCAAGTGCAAGCTTCAAGCAAGCTCCATCCTCAAGCTCCATGCCCCAAGCTCCATTGCCGCGAGCAAGACAAGACAAGACAAGACAAGACAAGAGAAGAAGAGAGGAGAAGATGGAGAGCTTCTCCTCCTCGATCCCTCACCCTCACACACTCACTCCCTCACACTCTCACACTCCCTCTCTCAAGCACAAGCTCAAGCAAGCAACAAGAAGAAGAAGAAGAAGAAGAAGAGGAGAGCTACTTTTGGCCACACACAAGAATGAGCTTCTCATTCACTTTTCAACTTTATATACAAAATCCTAAATCCCTTTTGGGCGGTCATCCCCTTTTCCCCTTTTTATATGGCCGGCCGTAGCCTAGGCCCTTTTTCCCATTGTCCTTCTATCTTCCTAGCTTCCTGTCCACCGCCCGTCTACATTTACAAATTGCACGGGTGAGAGCCCGGCGCTCTTTTACAAGATTTCAGGGTGCGCCTTTTCATTTTAAAATGCGCCTTTCCCCTTTTGCCTTTGCCTTTGTCTTGGACTTTTAAGGTTGCCCTTGCGCTTTTGGCCTTTTCTCCTTTTCTTTCTTCAGTCGGGCTACTTTTTTTCCGCCTTTGCCCTGCGTCTTTTCCACTTCCTTTTGCTTTCTTTGTGTTGGGGTTAACATTACCCCCCTCCTAGACGAGTGCCAGTCCCATGGCACTCACCATCATAGGTAGCAGGCTGTAGCATGCACCGAAGACGTGGGTGACAAGGACGTCGGTGGTTTCCGTGGAGGAGTGCTGGTGGTGGTGTGGTAGAAGGTCTTGGGGGCCTGTTGGTGGCCAAGGTGGCTGGTGGAAGGTTGTTGTAGTTGCTGTGTTGGGGATTGCATTGATGGCCAGCACAAGTATTGGTTTGTTGGGGATTCTGCACATGACGATTCTTTGCGGGCTTGTTGGATGGTAAGGGACAAGTATCAAAGTCGAGTGATGAAGAGCAAACAATACCTTATACCTGCAATTGGAAAACCTCACCTGTGATCTCTCCTTAAGGGGTAGTGCTAGGCTTCTCATCGTGCACAAGACATATTTTGATTAGTTTGGGAGACAGGTCGAACGCTAAGCAAGCCTAGAGTATTGTCATGCACTTGAGGACCCAAACTGTGGATATACTTCGGTGCAAATATTATGTGAGTGCTCGTGCATACTTAGATATTACATAGTTAGAAGACCATGGGCTAGTTTCTCATAACAATTCGTGGATGAAGCAAAGTTGTCCATGTGGAGAAGGAGTACGCGTGAAGGCATATGAGACATCCTTTGCATTGTGACTGCACGATGTAGCATAATGGAATACAAGGACACTGCACTTTTAGTAGCTGGAAACTATTGGACTTGCTTGATGAGTACGGTGTACTTTTCATGGCCAATCGTGCGGTGCTTATCACCACTGATTGCAATGGTACGAAGGCAGAGTGCAAAAGAAAATTGTGCAAGTGGGTCAGGGTGACAGGTCTAACCCTAGGCGAGACAAGCTCCCCAGGTATGTCCTGCCCTTGATGTGCCCTGAACAATTGTGGGTGAGTGTAAGGGGATAGGGGACTAGGGACGAAGCCGGTCGACCAAGGTCACTAGACGTACCTAATTTGAGGACCCCTAGATGATGTGCTGTGATCGTGGGTGCTTCTTATTTTTCCATTCATTTCTTTTCCTTTTCTTTTCCTTTCTTTTCGTTTCTTTTTCTTTTTCTTTTTCTTTTTCTTTCTTTTATTTTATTTTCTTTTTTTTTTGCCTGAGTACAACCATTACAATATGTTGAGGCTATCAGCCTTTCAATGGGTTGGAAAATGTCAAGCTTCGAAGGCTCCAAAAATGAATAGTACAATGATGATGGTGCCCTAGCCTCGTTGTTAGAGAAGCAGTTGGCGAAAGGGGGAGATACACTTGAGCTATTGCAACCCTCCTTGCGGCACATGCGATGTGGGTACAATTGAGGTAATGGCTGCCGTGAGCCAACTATAGAGCTTGACCCAGAAAGGGGCCGTGTCCCCATGAATGTGCTTTGGACCATGCGATGGGGGCGGTTGGCAAGGGTACCTTTGGCAGCGTGGCTTTGCTGCGGCTCGCTGTGGGGTTGTTGGTGTTGTGGTGATTGGGCATTGAACATTTTCGCACAAGGACCTGTATTATCCTGCATCCACTTGTCGCTTCATGAGAGTACATGCATTGTATATGCCGCAACTATAATAAACCAGTGCAATGCAAGGAGACATCACTTATCAGAATTCTATGGTGTTGACTTAGATATTTATCACCTGCGCTTGATTAGCTTTTTCTTTTGCTAAAGACGTGAAATATATTAAACGCAGATATGAAAAGTTTGTACAATTCGGGAACATGTCAACACTTAACCATTTAAAGACAAAAAGTTATGGCCAGGTAGCATTTGATGAGCCCTTTATACGACATGGGGCTACTCTATTTGTACGAGGCGGGGCGAGTCTGGTTGGCCGGGTGATTGGGGCTCTACTGGTGTGGGGCTCCCGTGGAGTTGAGCAGGGAACATGTCGGCCGGGACATGAATGGTGTAGTCCCGGGCTGCTACCGTTTCCAGAATGTCTTTAAACAATTCATTGAATTCTTTCCTTTCCCGAGCTACCCTTTCTGCCCTTGAGCATCTGGGGCCCGAGCATGAGCTGGGGGTTCGTGCCACTAGTGCTGCCACCTGTTGCACATTTTGAGTCTCGACTTCCTTGACTCGAGGATTCTTCGGCCTTCGCCCTGGACGTTGTCGCTTAGGGCCTCGCTTCTTGGCATACCTCTTGATGGTGGGCACGTAGCGCTCCGGTGGAGGGGCGCATGCCACATGCTCCCGTCTCTTGCAAAGAGCGTCTTTGCAAGCCAGATCTCCATGATTCTCCATGCATTCCGCCCAAAAAAGGAAACCTGCAAGTCGCAATTCAAGGGTTAGACCTGGGTATAGGATACAACTGTTTGCATGGAAGGGATTTTAGTGTGGTTTATCAAGCGCATATGACAAGAAGGGGAGGGGTGAGGCATGCAGTGTTTGTCGTAAAGGAATAGCCCCCATGATGATGTTTGGTTTGCCTCCAGCCATTAGCCGATATTGGCTTATGCTACGTTGTGTGGACTGGTTGTCATGGAGTGGGATAGGACACATCCTCGGAAGGGTAGACCAAAACAGGAAGAAGGTGTATAGAAAGGGATTGTACCCTGTCTACAACATCAGTGTTGTTGGTCAAGGCCTCCTATGGCGATAATGTGGGTTGCATGCCCTTCACTTGGAGGTGGGAATGGTCGCACGACTTTCAAAAGTGTGATGAGAGGAGGGCCTTAGGAGCTTAGCCTGTCCAACCCGACTCTTTTCCCTGCGCTTGACTATCATTGCTTGTGTGTGTTGATATTGTTTATACATGGTGACCCAAAAATCAGTGTTTATTTATATACATATTTATGAATCCATGTCACATCACGAGGATAAGAACCAAGTGTAGAAGTCGGGGTTGTACCGGAGCATGGCACATGCATCTAGTATTCGTGGCAGCTGACTTAATACTGATAGATATTTTGCCACATCGAGTAGCATGGAACCTTGACCGAGTCTACTGGCAATATGTAACTCCTCCTCAGTGAGAACCTTATCAATCAAAGGGCCCTGTAGCCTAGTCCCAGCTAAGTCCGTACCCCGAATGTCAGTGAGCACTCGAAGGGAAGTTGGTGCCACGTAGGTTGGGTCTCTTTGAGACCGCCATTTGGCCAATCGCTCTTCTGAGACCGTCATGATCTGAGCCCCTAGTTCGGCCATCAAAACGCAGATTTCGCACCAACGCTGCTCAAATTGACTCTGGCCTGCTGACAGTCGCTTTAGTAGCTCTATGTCTACGAGATTCGGTCGGCAGAGCACTTCATTGAACGTGACGGTTAAGCGCAGTTCGTCAGCCTCCTCATCAGGGATGAGTTGCATATGTTCATGCAGGAGCCTGTCGTAGTGCCCGTTAAGATGTTCTTGTTCTTCCCATGATAGAGGAAAGGTCAAGTAATCTCCAAGCTGCTCCTTGGGGATCGTGCCCATGTCCGCAAGGACGTAGACACGCGGGACCACTTTGAGCTTAGCCTCCAACTCAGTTAAGCATTCTGCGACACTTCTATGTTCAACGAGGGCTTGCTTGGTTGCTATCTCATGCAAAGTTCTAAGAGTTTCCATAGGCTTTAGCATGGCTGGGGGCTCAGGCCTAGATGAGCAAGATTAGTCAACTCTAGGATTTCTTATGCTCTTGGGGTTCTCACCTTTCTCTTGAGGTTTTGTTGCTATTTTGTCATGGTTCTTCTCGGATGTGACTGGTATGGATTTATCACCCTGTTGTGATGACGTTGTATCCCCTCTTGATTGGTTAATGCGAGTTCTATTGTCAGTGGATAGAGTGTTGGAAGCAACTGTTGATGGCAATGGTTGCTTTGGTTTTTCAGAGCACACGGATGTGTCTGAGGGTTCACCGCTATTAGGAGAGGCATCAATGGGTTCATTGGTGGATGGACTTGATGCTTTATTCATCGGCTCTTCGGCGCTCTTTGTCTCAATGTTCTTAGGGTTCACAACCTCCTGCAACTGTTGTTGTTTTCGCTGTTTTCTCCTCTTTTTCTTGGTCAGTGCAGGTGCATGTAATGGCTCAGGACCTTGGGCTAGGTTGACCGTCGCTGATGTGCTTGGTTGAGCCTTAGCATTTTCCTTCTCTAGTGTGTCCTCATGGAACCTAGTTGTGGCCTGCGGAACAACCTCGCTAGGTTGTGAGAGCACAACTGCCTCCCTTTTCGGAGAGTCTAGCCCTTCAGCCAACTCCCTTGTGTTTAACTCCTCCAGCCTAGGCTTTAGGCACTTTGAAAGTGCTGGAGTTGTTGAGGGACTTGGTTGCGACACCTCCTCCACAGGTAAACTACTAAGGACACGTTCCACAAGGGGCATTGTCATGGCCAAGGGCTGTGACTGCTGTGATCCCGGATTGGAAGTAGTAGCAACTAGTTCAGTGGGCTGGCTACCCTTGGTGGATTGTGGTGTCAAGTCCCTAGGGCGATCAGAAGTGGTTGTGTCTTTTGTTGGCCTTTGAGCACTCATCTGTGTAGATCGAACATGAGCTGATCTAGTCACATTAGGTGGCTCAGGCATATCCTTGGGTCGAGAGCTACAGATGGCATCATGTCCCACCTCTTTGATGATTGGAAGCTTAGATGGAGATAGAGATCAGAATTGAGCAGTCGCCCTTGACAACTGCTGTGGTGCTTCCTGTGTCTGTTTGGGAGAAGAGGGCATAGGAGATCTAGGACTCTTGGGTGGACTTGGCACTCGTTGAATGATCTGCTCGAGGTCACTAGACGATTGTGCCAATTGCTTTGTTGAGCGATCAGCCTTGCCTTGAGCAATGTTGTGCCTATGATGCTTGTTTTCCCCTTGGGGAATCAAAGGCTCCTTGGGCACTAACGATTTTTGTGCCTGCTCAATGGCTACGTTTGACATCTGTCTATTTAGCATGCTAGGCTTGGGCTCTTTCCTTCGAACAGTCATGTCTGGTTTCTTGCCTTGAGACCTAGAGTTTCTGTTAGATTTCCTCCTGTGCCATGCTTTTGATGCACTCTGGCCTTCAGCTGATAGAGGCGGTTTAGCAGGGAGTTTTGGTACCCAAATCCATTGGTTGCCTGCATAATACCCTTGAGCACAAAGCAACGCTTTGGATATCCATCGCGGCGTTGTGCTAGCTCTCCATCGATGCCTTCGCCTATAAGGCCTGGGCTTCTTTCGTGGTCTTCTACGATATTTGTGAGTCCAAACCCTGTCCTTGGCCTTGTCTCTTGACCTTCTTGTTTCAAGCATGGCCTCACTCACTGGTCCTCGTTGTTCGACTTGTACTTGTATCAACTCTTCCAACAAGTCCTTGCCCTCGTTAGTAGGCTTGACTGTTACGTCAGCACCTTCCTTGCCTTTCCCTCGAGGTTTGATGAGGTCACCCTTGCTAAAGGTTGTGACTATCCTCACACCCGGTAGTGTCAGGTGTATCCTCTGTGCTACATAGTCAGCCTCACATTTGGTCGCCCTTTTGAAGGGTCTTCCTAGGAGGGTTTCTTTCCTGCAGCTAGCACTTTTTGGAGGAACATGAAATAGGATAGGCAAGCTTTCTGTTTCAATTGTCGCAAGGATTTTGCACTTTCGCATGAGTGCTTGTGGGTGTCCCCCATAAGGGCTAAGAGTTGCACTAGTCGATGTGAGCTCTGGTTGGCCTAGTAGGGTCCATGATTCATAGGTCAAGACGTTAAAATCTGCTCCTTCATCAATCAGAGCATCGATAGTATGCTCTCTTTTCGCGGTGAGTTTGACCCTAAGATAAGCAGGTGGTACTATGTCTTCATCTTCCGGGTCCTGGCTTGTAAATTTAAGCCTTCTAACAGATGCCCTTGAGTTCTCGACTGCACGACCAGATGTGGATTCTCCACTGCTGTCTTGGATCGTCAGTGCAGTGCTATTCAAGGTACATCTCTCGTCAAGAGTGTCATGTCTAGTCATCTTTGCATTTGTAGCTTGCTGAAGTTGCATTTTGCTCTGACTAGACACGGTTTGAACACAATGTACATGTGTTCTTGTGGTGTGGCCTTTTTGCCCTGGATGGCTAGCTTGGCCCATTGAGGTTCTAAGGTCTCTGTTTCTCTCTGTCCGGGTATGGGCTTTTGGTTGCTCTTTTGCAAGTGAGAATCCATGCTCGTGTAGAGCCATTACTACACTAGGGCCCAATTTGGAGGACCTGTCATGGCGCGTGTTTTCTCTCCAACCTACTCGGGGGAAGTGCGGAGGGGGCAGAGCCCCCTCTGCAGAGGTCCGGGTGGGGCAGTCCCCTCCGGCCCGCAGGGCCGGTACGATAAAATCCATGCACAATTGGGAGGACCGTTTATAGCCAAATTTTGAACTACGTGCTCTAAATTTTGGCCCAGTGAGGATCTGTGATGTGCCTTTAGCTCTATGCGGTCTTTGGGGTCAATCTTGGGGTTTAGGTGCGTCAGAATTCGTGTTCTAGACACATGTCTGATTTTGACAGTTTTATGTCCGATTCTCAGATGTTCGATTTTCAGGAGTCCGATTATCAGAATCGGACGTCTGATTTTGGGTTGGTCCGATCGGCTCAGTGGTCCAACTTTGGTCACGTCCGATTCTGGGAGTCAAATCGAAAAAGTGGTCCACTTTTCAAAGTGGTCCGATCCTGAGAGTCGGATCGGACAGGGTGGTCCGATTCTAGTAGTCGGACGGTCCGATTCTAGGCTGGTCCGATTCTGGACGGCCTATCCGATTCTGGGACTCGGATGGACTGGTCCGATTCTAGGACTCGGACGGCCTGGTCCGATTCTGGGTGGTCCGATTATGGACTGGTCCGAGTGGTCCGAGTCCGAGTGGTCCGATCGGACAGCGTCCGAGTCCGAGCGTCCGAGTCAGATGGATTGGTCCGAGTGCCACACGGCACGTCTGATTCCGAGCTAGTCCGATTCTGGAAATCGGACCAGACTGGTCCGACTCACTCTCAGTCGGGCGGTCCGATTCTGGAAATCGGACGGTCCAACTCCAGAACTCGAGTGGTCCGATTATGGGAATCGGACCCATAATCGGACCACTGCGAGTTGGTCCGAGTGCGTCGACGGCGGGCGCAATTCCCGCGCGTTTGACCCCTCCTCACTGTTTGGTGCACACAATCACCACAGACTTTCTAGATCTGATCAGGGCACTTGTTGGAAAACACCAGACTCTCCTGGAGCAGCACAAATCACCGACGCCTAGAATTCGGGGCAGCGCTTCCTCGTCCTGTGAACCAGAAGTTCTCTCTCTCTCTCCCTCTCACACAAGGCAAACCAAGGGACTGAGGTCTGTCCTGGCCTCCCAGGCCTCTTAAGGTCCTTTCCTAGCACTGCAGAACCTCACAGTTAGTTCCCTGTCCCTGTCTCACCCAGAACTTGAATCTGGTCCCCTGTTTCCCTGTTTTAGCTTGTTATACAGCAATAAAAAACCCTACTGTTTGCTTGTTTTTTTCTTCTTTTTCTTTGTTTTTTCCTACCCTAATGCACCCAATTCATAAAGTAAATACCTACACTACTTCATTCCACAATAGAAATCTCAACAAAGCAACAAACCTACTTGCCAAGGAGATCGAATACCATCTTCAACCCCCTCGCTTCCTACCTATCTACCTCAAGCACCGGTTCAGGGGAAACCCCTTACTTTGATGCTCGATTCGAAGCGCGCAAGCGCTCAAGGCTTGAATCCGTTGGTCCCAGCAACGGAACAAAAATGTGGGAGCTTTCACTCAACCGCCAAGACCCACGGACCGCTTATTGTTTCAAGCGTTCCAAGCCGAGCACTAATGGCTACCTCTCACATAATCGGCGCTCCATCCATATCTATGGGTGTAGTGAGCTTACCTTCGTGCGGTTCGAGTTACCTCCTCTCCCGCGCACTCCGGTGGCTCCACGATCCAAGTGCAAGCTTCAAGCAAGCTCCATCCTCAAGCTCCACGCCCCAAGCTCCATTGCCGCGAGCAAGACAAGACAAGAGAAGAGAAGAGAAGAAGAGAGGAGAAGATGGAGAGCTTCTCCTCCTCGGTCCCTCACCCTCACACACTCACTCCCTCACACTCTCACACTCCCTCTCTCAAGCACAAGCTCAAGCAAGCAAGAAGAAGAAGAAGAAGAAGAAGAGGAGAGCTACTTTTGGCCACACACAAGAATGAGCTTCTCATTCACTTTTCAACTTTATATACAAAACCCTAAATCCCTATTGGGCGGTCATCCCCTTTTCCCCTTTTTACATGTCCGGCCGTAGCCTAGGCCCTTTTTTCCATTGTCCTTCTATCTTTCTAGCTTCCTGTCCACCGCCCGTCTACATTTACAAATTGCACGAGTGAGAGCCCGGCGCTCTTTTACAAGATTTCAGGGTGCGCCTTTTTATTTTAAAATGCGCCTTTCCCCTTTTGCCTTTGCCTTGGACTTTTAAGGTTGCCCTTGCGCTTTTGGCCTTTTCTCCTTTTCTTTCTTCAGTTGGGCTACCTTTTTTTCGCCTTTGCCGTGCGTCTTTTCCACTTCCTTTTGCTTTCTTCGTGTTGGGGTTAACAAGCTTGAACATAAGGTGGTTGTAAAATTGCAGGTCATGACTGCTCTTGCTCTTGAATCCTAGCACAAGGAGGGCTTACTTGTTGTTGAGGACCTCTGGCAGGGTGATCATATCTTCTAGGGTGAGGACAATTGTACATGCCATGTCCATTTTCTCCACAGTTGTAACACAACATCTCCCTTGCTTGTCGGCGTATTTATGGTCGATTCCCACCATTACCCTCGATAGATCTTCTTGCACCTTGCACAAGATTCACTCTCAAACCCTCTAGTCGATTAGTAAGATTGTTTATTTGTTGGATCATGTCTTCTTGACCTCTAATAAGGCCTGGTGCATTAGATACATTTTGGGGAACTTGAGAGGCCTCCATAGTTGTGATGTTGTTTTCCAACACTGCTTGGCTAGCTTGGGCTTGGTAGAGAATCTTTCAATTCTTTTCCCTAGTGATTCTCAAAGCATCTTCAAAAGTGATATCTGGCATAAACGCATTGGTCATGTTAATGTACAGTGACTTAAATCAATGCAAGCCCAAAATATTGTTGCAGGATTGCCTAAATTCAAGGTTGCAGAAATGCATAAGGTATGTGAAGCCTGTCAATTTGGAAAACAGGCAAGGAAACCATTTCCTAGACATGTTCAAGAGAGTAAGAAGCCATTGGAATTAATCCACTCTAATGTGTGGACTACTAAAGCTGCATCTATTGAAGGCTGTCATTATTTTGTCACTTTTATTGATGACTATAACAGAAAAGTTTGGGTGTATTTTATGAAAAAGAAAAGTGAAGTTTTTGGGCATTTCAAAACTCTTAAAGCTATGGTTGAAAAAGAAACATGCCTGCAAATAAAATGCCTAAGGTCAGATGGAGGGGGAGAGTACCTCTCAAATGAGTTTGCAAGGTTCTTGCAGGAGCATGGCATAAAGCAGCAATATTCATGTGGTCATACCCCACAGCAAAATGGAATTGCATAAAGAAAAAACTGGCATATTGGAGAGGTATCTCGTGCCATGCTCAATGAAAAAGACCTGCCAGATTTTAACTGGGCTGAGGCAGTTGCTACAGCAGTCTACATAATGAACAGGACTCCCACTGCAGCAATACATGGCATGACTCCAGAGGAGAGGTATACTGGTAGGAAACCAGATATTTCTCATTTGAAAATTTTTGGTTGCATTGCCTATGTTCATGTGCCAGATGAGTTGAGATCCAAGTTGGATCCAAAATCTGAGAAGTGTATCTTTATTGGTTACTCTCTGCAGCAAAAAGGGTATAGATGCTATAACCCTTCTATTCGTAAGTTTACAGTGAGCAAAGATATTGTTTTTTATGAGATGAGTAGCTGGTATAAACCAGTAAATGTGATTGATAATGTAGATGCACAAAATGGTAATGCTGCACAGAATTCACAGCAGTAGTCACAAGATATTAGTGGATCTAGAGCGTCCTCTAGCAGTGGTTCACATTCTTCGCCATGGACAGGCAGATTGAGATCAAGAGAATCTCCTCAAAACAATGCAGATAGTGGTATGCAGGTTTCACAAAAAGGAAAAGAGAAGGTAGATCAGCCCATGGTTGATGTGAATGCAGGTCACTCTTATGTGGTTGGTGAATCCAGTGGCTCAGAACAGAGCATTGATGATGAGTTGGGTAATCCTTCTATTGTTACACCTGGAATAAGGAAGACCAGGGATGTTTTGAGAGTACTTGGGAGTGAACCTACTTTGCGCAGGTCTAGCAAAGCTAGGTATCCTGTGGATAGGCTGAAATATGATGGATTTACAGCCATTCACTATGCCTATATGGTCAAAGTGATACAAGAACCAGAACCCACTTCTTTTGAGCAAGCCATGGGAAAAGAGAAATGGGAGAAAGCCATGGATAAAGAAATGGATGCCTTGGAAGCAAATGCTACATGGGAACTGGTACCTTTGCCTAAAGATAAGAATGCAATTGGTTATAAGTGGGTTTATAAGGTGAAACACAATGCAGATGGTTCTGTGAATAGATACAAGGCAAGATTAGTAGTCAAGGGGTATGCACAAACATATGGCATTGATTATGAAAAAACATTTAGTCCAGTTGCAAGGATGGCAACCGTAAGAGCAGTCATTACTATGGCTGCATCAAAGGGATGGTCTTAACATCAGATGGATGTAAAGAATGCCTTTTTGCATGGCGATTTGCAAGAAGAGGTCTATATAGAGCAACCACCAGGTTTTGTGCATGCTGTTCATCCTGAGTTTGTTTGCAGGTTGAAGAAAGCCTTGTATGGCTTGAAGCAAGCACCTAGAGCATGGTCTGACAAGATAGGACAGTATCTTGTCACTATTGGCTTTCAGATTTCCAAGGTAGATTTCTCACTTTATGTGAGAAAAACAGAGAAAGGTATTATGCTACTTGTCATTTATGTTGATGATTTGATTATGATAGGTGACAGTGATGAAGATATCCTTCATGTGAAAATGCTATTGAAGCAGAATTTTGAGATGAAGGATTTGGGAGAGCTGCATTATTTCTTGGGCATTGAGGTGATTAGATCACCAAGTGGGATACAGATCTTGCAGAGGCAGTATGGATTGGACATGCTGTCCAAATATGGAATGACAGGCTGTAAGCCTATTTTACTTCCTTTGGAGCAGAATGTGAAGCTGAGCGCAGATGCAGGTGAGCTTCTGAAAGACCCTACTATGTACATACGCATAGTAGGAAGTTTGATTTATATGACTATTACCAGGCCAGATTTGAGCTATGTTGTTGGATTGGTAAGTCAGTTTATGCAGGCTCCAAGGAAATCGCATTTGGATGCGGCTAGACGGATACTCAGGTATGTGAAGTCCACGTTGCAGTATGGACTACTTTATGAGACTGGGGTTCAGATACAGTTGCATGGATACAATGATGCTGATTGGGCTGGTAGTATTTCTGATAGACGATCTACCAGTGGATATGTGTTCTCTTTTGGGAGTGCTGCAGTCACTTGGAGCAGCAAGAAACACCCTACAGTTGCCTTGTCGAGCACAGAGGCTAAGTACAGGGGCGCAGCAATGGCTGCATGTGAGGTAGCTTGGTTGCATAAGCTACTTTATGATATGCATCAGCCTACAGATGGGCCAGTTGTCATTTATTGTGACAACATGAGTAGTATACACTTGGCAAATAACCCAGTCTATCATGCTAGAACAAAGCACATTGAGGTGTATTATCACTATGTCCAGGAGAGGGTTTTACTAGGTCTTATTGATCTAGTTTATGTCAGCACAGAGGATCAGGTAGCTGACATATTTACGAAGGCATTGGGTGCAGAGAAGCTGCGCAAGTTCAGAGACCTACTTGGTGTGCAAGAATTGGGATTGAGCTCGAGGGGGAGTGTTGAGATATCGAGCTTCACTCGTGATATGCCAGAGTGACCATTATGCATGTATGTCACCGACTTGTTAGCTGCAGATGCGATTGGTACACCGCCCATAAATAATAGCTAGATGACAGCTATCCTTATCTACTCTAGTTCATGGCTTAGTTCGTATGCCACCTTAGTTAGTTGAGTTTGGCTTGAGACCCATATATAGGGTTCTTCTATTTCTTCGTACTAGAGTTCTTTTTGGCTTACACAACTAAGAAGAGGAAAACTGTTTTCAGCCTCCACCTGTGTGTGTATTCCCCCATTGTGCTAGCAAGAAAGCTACAAGTGAGACTCCTTCCTTCTCTCCCACAATCTTGACACTGCTTAGGTAGCATTCGGCACTATGGCAAGAACTGAAGCAGTGGGTTGAAGGACCAATGTGTTGAGTTAATTGCAATAATGGAGCTTCTGTGTAGAGATGTAGGTTGAGAGAGAGAGGAGATAGAGACACAAGATTTGTGGTACTTAAGAGTTTCTCAATACTGTTTTAGATAGGTATATGTATTATATACAACTTGGCCTTACGGGCAAACATAGGCACTTCCTTTATCCCAACAACCTTCCCGCTAAAGGCAGTGTGCCTAGAGGTAGAGGAAAAGAATGAGCTAAGTCTAAGTATGTACAAAGTTGAAAAGACTATACCTATCCAATACCCATCATCTGCCGGCAATGAGCAAACCTCTTTGTTGCTGGAAGACCCTTCGTGAGAAGGCCTGCAAGGTTATCATCAGTGTGCACCTTAACTAGCTCAATGCTCTTGCTGTCAAGTACCTCTCTAATGAAATGATACTTCACCTATATGTGTTTTGTCTTTGTATGAAAGACATGATTCCATGCTAACATGATAGCACTTTGACTATCACAGTGGAGGACAGGAACCTCAGTAATCCCAAGCTCAACAACCAAATGTAATAGCCATAAGGCCTCTTTGCATGCCTCAGTGGAAGACCCTTCATGAGAAGGTCTCTAGGGTTATCATCAGTGTGCATCTTGACCAACTCAATGCTCTTGCTGTCAAGTACCTCTCTAATGAAATGATACTTCACCTATATGTGTTTTGTCTTTGCATGAAAGACATGGTTCTGTGCTAACATAATAGCACTCTAACTATCACAGTGGAGGATAGGAACCTTAGTAATCCCAAGCTTAGCAACCAAACGTGACAACCATAAGGCCTCTTTGCATGCCTCAGTAGCAACCACATACTCTGCCTTCATAGTAGATAGTGCAACACACTTCTGCAGCCTGGATATCCAAGAGACAGATCCCCCTATGAAGTTAAACACGTACCCTGTAGTGGACTTCCTATAATTCGCATGTCCAGCATAGTCTGCATTCGTAAAGCCAATGACAAATTCTTTCTGCTTATCGAAGTAGATGCATAAATCCTTTGTGCCCTTGAGGTATCTCATAATACCTTTCATTGCTTCCTAATGCTTCTTGCTAGGGTTGCCATGTACTTGGTAACCAGTCCCACTGCAAAGGCAATGTCAGGATGTGTAGCAACCATAGCATACATCAAATTGCCAACGACTGAAGCATACAGAGTAGGGATGTTCTCTACACTAAGTTTCACATATGGAGGCAATGGAACTCTGATTGCTTCCCCCCTCCATATTGAAATGCTGTAAAATCTTGGATACATACTCCTGCTCTGCTGAGATAGATAGAGTGACCCTTTTGATCTATCTTTGAGTATATGCATCCCAAGAATGTGATTGGTATCACCAAGATCCTTCATGTCAAAACTACCATGAAGAATTTGCTTCAATGAATCCAAAGCACGAGTATCCCTGCCAGCAATTAGCATGTCATCAACATACATAACCCAGATAATCAAGCTGCCATCTGCTACCTTCTTGATGTACAAGCAGTGATTAGTTTGACTTCTTTGAAAGCCTTGAGACTGCATGAAAGTATCAAACTTATGATATCATTCCTGCTGTGCCTGTTTCAACCCATTCAAACTTCGTTTCAATTTACTAACCACCATCATCTCTTTGCCTTTAGCAACAAGACCCTTAGGCTGTTGCATATATATATGTCCTCATGTAAATCACCATGTAAGAATGCAGTCTTTACATCCATATGTATGAGCTCCATATCTTCAGCTGCAACCAAGTCCAAAATGGTTCTTAGAGTAGTCATCTTGACTACGGGAAAGAAGATCTCGCCAAAGTCAATTCCATATTCCTGCTTGTACCCCTTTGCAACCAACCGTGCTTTGTACTTTGGCAAAGAACCAGAAGTGGTCTTCATCTTGTAAACCCATTTACATGGAAGAGTTTTCTGCCCTTTAGGCAGCTGCACCAAGTGCCAAGTACCATTCTTATCAAGTGATTCCATTTTTGACAGCATGGACTTGAACCACTTCTTACTGTCAGGTTTAGTCATTGCTTCCTTGATGTGATGGCTCACCACACAGTCAGTAACCATGACATAATTTACAGCATACTGTGCACGAAGAACAAACCTGTCAAGTGGCCTCGATGGTTGGGTTGACCTACAGAGTGAAGGCTCAGCATTTGCAGGCTATGGAACTTGCAAACCTGCATTGTTTTGCTGCGTACTATCTTTCTTTTCATCGGATCCCAAAGTCTATACCCCATCTCACCCTCATCACCGTATCCTAGGAATATGCATTTATAGGACTTTGGTTTCAATTTGTTGTGTTTTTCTTTTTGTATGTGCATAAAAGCCTCGTAGTAGCCAAACACTCAGAAATGAGTATAAGAAGGTGGCTTACTCGACCACTCGTCCTGAGGCACTCTCTCCTCCCAAAGAACTGTTTGGTGACCTGTTAATTAGATGAATAGCTATCATGACAACCTCTTTTTGATCTTAAATGCTAGCAAATATATTTGTGCAATGGCTAGATCAATGTGTGGCAAAAGAAAAAAAAAAGAACATAGGTCATAGTCACTGCACCTAGGGTCCTCAAGTTAGAAATGCTCGATGGCTTTTCGTCCCTAATCCCCTAGCACATTTTCATTCCCCACTTCACTCTTAGGGAACCTCAAGGGTAGGACTTCCAAATATGTCTTTCTAATCCACTCACTGCACCTATAATGATGCATGAATTGGGTCCTCAAGTGTGGGACAACACCCAGGCTTGCTTGTGGTACCCAACTCCTAGTTCCACTAAGCACGAGCACAATGCACCCCACGGTAAGGTAAAAACACCCCTAGATAGTGCACCTTCTTTTCTTTTTAGGTAAATCCAAATGTTGTAACCCACCAACTTTGAATGCCCCACCATCCCCTCAATTCGCACTTGGCTCCCACCACTTTAAATAGTTGATCATTTTCTTCCAAAGGCTAATCCCACGCAACCACATTGTCATCAACTTACACTAACGTTGTTGCACAACATGTCACCATGCAGCTAAAACGAAGCAGAGGAAGACCAAGGAAGCCCAAGTCTAAAAGTGAATGAAGAAGCTCATTAGGAATAGTGTCGAAGATGGCCACCTTAGAAAAACCTGGGGGAGCTCCGACTACTTTGGCGAGGTCCTCTCAAGGATGCGGGATGTCTTGTCAAGGATGAATGCTCTCTCCAAGATGAAGGAAAGCACCAAAGTTTCTAGCAAGGTGCTCTGAAAAGATGGAGAAAAGCACCAAATATTCTAGCAAGGCTCTCTCAAGGATAAGGGAGCACCTCCGAAGGCTCTCGCAAAAGGAAAGCGGGAGGCGCAATGTAATTCATTTTATAAGAAGTGCCGGGTTTCCTCCTATTGCGCAAGTGGTCGAGTCTAAACGGAAACTTGAGAGGAATATGGAAAAGCCATATTAAGTTCGCATCATCGCAACCTCAGAGGACAAAAGGAGGATCCATCCAACACCATCGTTAACAACACCATCTTAAATTTCAAAGACAAATCCGCCCACCTCTGCCAACCTCTCCCAGAGGGATCCGTTCAACACCATATCTACAATTTCAAAGGACCGATCCACCCACCGTCAGCATCAAGGAGGGATCAACCGCAATACCATATTCAATTTCAAGGGCCACCATCTGGCTATACCCATCCCACTGTCCAGCTACTACCCATCAGTGCCATGGGACTGGCACTAGGCTAGGAGGGGGGTAATGTTAACCTCAACACAATAAAAAGATGAAAAAGTGGAAAGACACAAGCTAGGAGCCAAAAGAAGTGGCCCAAAAGGAAATCGGATACAACGAAAGAAGCAGAAAGGGAAACAACTGAAAGCGCAAGGGTGGCCTCAAAAGCTAAGTCAAAGGCAAAAGTGCATTTTTAAATGCGAGGTGCCCCCAAAACTTTTTGTAAAGGAGTGCCAGGCTCCCTCTATGAAAATTGTAAAAGTGGATGGGCAGTAGGAAGGAAGCTAGGAAGATAGGAGGACAATGGGAAAGAGGGCCTAGGCCACGACCAACCATGTAAAAAAGGGTATAAGGGGATGACTGCCCAAATGGGATTTAGGGTTTTGTATATAAAGTCAAAAAGTGAATGAGGAGCTCATTCTTTAGTGTGTGGCAAAGTGGACTCATCTTCTTCTCTTATTCTCTTCTCTTTTTGCTTACTTGTGTGTGCTGGAGAGACAGTGTGTGAGAGTGTGAGAGAGTGAGTGTGTGAGGGTGAGGGATCTTGGAGGTGAAGCTCTCCATCATCTCCTCTCTTCTCTTCTCTTGTCTTGCACATGGCTATGGAAGATGGAGCTTGGAGGTGGAGGCTTGAGGATGCTTGAGCTTGCATCTCGAATCGTGGAGCTATTGGTGTGCTTGAGGGAGGAGGCAACTTGTTTGGACATCGAGATAAGCTCACTACACCCCAGTAGGATTGAAGGTGCATCGTCTAGGTGAGAGATAGCCATAGGTGTTGGCTTGAAACGCTTGAACAATAAGCGGTCCATTGGTCTTGGTGGTTGCGCCTCTACACACATGTGAAACAATATGAGAAAGCAACAAACCATATCAAAGTCAATATAGGAGAAAGGGGGACAATTACGTTACTAACAATAGCCAAAGAAAGACAAATCAAATTGAGAGCCTGTGGGAGATCAAAATAAGGAGCGATTGTACCCAAGTTATAGATCTCAGAAAGAAATCATCAAGATGCGGCAAGGGAAACCTACACCCAAACAAGGAAAAAACATAGACCATACAACTCAGAGGGGCCATTCTAGCCATGAGGGGCAAATAGGCCACATGAGGATACATGCACAGTGTATTTAGATTGCACTCAATCTGAATAGCATGCAACGCCATCAAAAGACAACATAAAGATGAATTGGCTCAACAACCTTGACCTTGAATGCAATAAAAATAGCATTGCACAAAAGAGCCATATTTCTAATACGCAATCTGCATTTGATAGTGCAACTAGGAGTCTAAGGATTTGCATTCGAAAGATTGGAATTATAGATCTAGACCTGAATGATGATGAGATAATACCGCCTACCTATCTTAGGGTCAAACTTACAACAAAAGAAGAATATGCAGTTCATGCTCTTCTCTAATGAGGGAGTAGAATTTAATATTTTGACCTATGAGACATGGATTGAAATAGGCCAAGCAGAGCTTACACTAACCAATGCAATCCTCAATCCCTATGGAGAAAAACCATATTCTCTCATGGGAAAGTGTAAAATCCTTATGACTATCGAGATCCAGAGCCTACCCATCTCATTCCATGTACTCTCAAATCGTCAGGATATGGGAAAGGAAATACTTAGCTTTCAAGCAAGCAACAAAATGCAAGGTTGATTATAGAGCACAACAAATATATATGACACTTCCCAATGTAAGAATAATACAACTTTTAGTAAGGGTGATTGTGCCAATCCTCAAGGGAAAGGTAAGGAGAAAATGCCTGACTCAAAGAGATACTAGCTAGTGAGAGAAGTATGGAGATGTTTGTGGAGTTGTTTTGAGTGCATACTAGAGAAAGTTGTTTACCGCAACATAGAGGAGCGGGAAAATGGAAGAAGGAAATAACCGAAAGCACATAGGACAAAGGAAGGAAAAGGCGCCCCGATGGAAGTCAGACCCTGAAAAATTTGAATGATGACCTCTCCAAAAGGCCTCAATGTCGCCTCGAGAAAAGAAAAGAGTAAAAGCGCACCATTAATTCTGAAAGCGCTCCCAAATCCTTGTAAAAGAGTGCTAGGCTCACTCCTATGCAAATTGTATGCACTAGTTGGGAATGGGATAAGCTAGAACGGTGGGAAATAGGAAAAGAAGGCCTAGGCTAATGGCTGGTCATGTAAAAAGTGGGGATGACCGCCCAAAAAGTAGGACATGTATATAAAGTTCAAAAGTGAATGAGAAGCTCATTCTTATGTGTGGCCAAAGCTTCTTCTTCTTCTTCTCTTGTTTCTTGCCTTCGTGCTTGTGCTTGAGTGAGGGATTGAGGGAGTGTGAGGGAGTGAGTGTGTGAGAGTGAGCGATCGTGGAGAAGAAGCTCCCCATCTTCTCTCTTCATCTTCTCTTCTTCCCTTCTCTTCTCTTTTCTCACACGGCTATGGAGGATGGAGCTTGACGGAGAGGGCTTGAGGTTGCTTGAGCTTGCCGCAAGGATCGTGGAGCTACCGGAGTGCAAGAGAGAGGAGGGAACTCGATCGAGCATCAAGTTAAGCTCACTACACCTGTAAGGTAGGCATTGCACGTCGGCTATGTGAGAGGTAGCCATGGCCGCTCAGCTTGAAACACTTGATCAATAAGCAGTCCATAGGTCTTTGGGTAGAGCTCCGTAGCTCCTCTCCATTTTGGTTCTGTTGCCGGGACCGACGGAATCGAGCCTTAAGCGCCACGTGCATCAAATCGAGCATAGAAGTAGGGTTTGTAGCTCGAACCGGTCCTCGAGATAGTTAGGAGATTTAGGAGGTTTTAATCCTTGGAGCAAGTAAGTATTTTGATTTGTTGTTGAATATTAGAGTAGGACCATCCACCTCCATCTCTGTTTTTGATTTTTGTTGCATTAGGTTAAGATTAGGATAGGAAAAAGAAGGAAAATAGAAAGGGTTCTGCTACTGCTGGAAACAGGGAAATAGGGGCACAGATTCAGATTTCTTGCTAGAAGAGTGTGAGGGATTAGCTTTTGAGGTTACAGTAGGCTGGGATGGGGCAATAAGAGGCCTAGGGAACCATGAAAGACCACATTTGACATTCTGCCTTATGAGAAGAGAGTGAGCTTGAGAGCCAGGGAGAGAGAGAGAGAGCTGCAAGGAGATCTTTGGAGTGCCGATCGATTCGAGCACCACAGTGATTCCAAGTATTGCTTGGCATTTCCTTGTATTGTTTTGCACCTATTTGGAAGGCACGGGATGATTCCAGGGAGTAGGCGTTGAGCTTGAGGCATCACGTGCAACCCACGGGCTGTCGTCCATGCCGTCGGACCAGTCCGTCCAATTCCCAGAATTGGACCACCCGATTTCTGGAGTCAGACCATCCGACTGCGAGAATCGGACCACCCTGTCCGATTCGATTTCCACAATCGGACCACTGCGAGAATCGGACCCAGTCTCAAAATCGGACCACTTGTCCTAGTCCCAGAATCAGACCCAGTGCCAAAATTGGACCATTGGTCCTAGTGCCACAATTGGACCGCTCAACCCATCGCAGTAGTCGGACTCCCCTGTCCGACTAGGGAAATCGGACCAAAGTAAAATCTGACCACCCTGTCCAAGTCTCAAAATCGGACCATCTGACTGCGATAATCAGACCACTTCACCAGAACTTAAAATGGAGGGTTTTTGAACATGCTTGACAGTCCTGGCCACCCTGTTCACATCTTTGATCCCCCTAGAAACCCAATTTAGCCCTTAGAAGCCAGAGACCAAACATGATAACTGAAGATTCACCCCGAACAGCTAGACACTGAGCAGACCGAATTTAGAATTTGACTTGACTTTCGGTGACCAACCAACCAACCCTGAAGCAGAATAGAGAATGCAGCATGGACTTTCAGTAAGATCTTAGATCAGCCAGAACCTATGCTTAGAGCCATATCAGGCTACGAACGTGAGGAGAAGAGTGGAGTTTGCATTGAGCATTTCTTGCATCCGCACCTCACTTTTAATTTTACCACCAAAGGCGCACTACAAGAAAAGAAAAAACATGTTTTCGCACTGAGCACTAGAAAGCACAAAGCACAACTTGTGAATAAGATTGACAACTGCTTTGATTAATAAGGAACTCATCAGGAGACATAATAACATCAAGGAACCCACTATTAGGAGAAGATCCTAAAACATAGTTGGGTGCCTGAGAGCCCCATCAGTAGGACCCTAAGAGAACACGAAGATCCAGAAGGCAACAACATAAAGGATTGAATGCTACCGGAGCTACTCAAATTGATCGACGACCTTGTGGAGTTGGAAGTGGGAGCAATGTTAGGATCACGAGGCGGACAAGGAGAGGACCGATTGGACTTGGGAGAATTCCCAGTCTTAGTGCAGGAGTTAGTCAATGAGTACGACTTGTTGACTAGGATGGTAGTTCAAGCTAGACCAGTAGAGGAAGTGGTAGCAGGATGAGGAGGTAGTAGCACCAACATACCTACGCATCACAACCATCGCCCGATGCACGTACGCATTCGATGCCTTGATTGACGAGGGAGCTGACCTCAATGTCTTGACTTACTCTCAATTGACCCTCATCGGTCAGCCACAGTTACTGCCCACCAACGCTAAACTTAGCCCATTCTGGGGC
This sequence comes from Lygodium microphyllum, assembly GCF_053477565.2. Classification (NCBI taxonomy): domain Eukaryota; kingdom Viridiplantae; phylum Streptophyta; class Polypodiopsida; order Schizaeales; family Lygodiaceae; genus Lygodium; species Lygodium microphyllum. The sequence continues at coordinate 9,570,132 of NC_141141.1, forward strand.
AAGTCATATGCACTCCTAGGGAAGTGCACGATGGAAGTCTCTATCGAGTCAGAGAGCCTATCGATCATCTTCTATGTATTGCCAAATGCAAAGGATGTAGATCAAGAATCATTGTTAGGACACATTTTCAAGAAGCAAGCATAATGCAACGTAGATTAAGATTTGCAGCGTATTCACCTTGCTATTAGCAACGTTTGAATCGTGACAACTTTCAGCAAGGGCAGCGAGGCTCTACCCAAGCTTGACATGCCACCGATAGAGCTACCTAGGACCAAGCCTAGGGAGGGGGATCGTGGGTCATTACAACCCACCCCAACTACAAAACTACCGCCAACCAAGGCCATCCCCAAAGCCATAGAGCCCACGCTGAAATGGGTGCCAAAGCACCAAAAGCAACCTACTCGTAGCCAGCAAACACAACCCCGCAGGGCTAACAAATATCATTCAAAACCTAAGAGACCGACCCGATACTATCGATGTAGGCGCACAATCAAGCCATGATGGATCCCAAAAGATCTGTTGCGAGTCCAAGGATACTACAAAGGCAACACCTGGATATGGGTTCCCAAGAAGGGAAATCCTAGAAGCCTAGCCCAACCACGACCATCGCTCGCCACCCCATCCCCACATAGCCACACTCCCGCTAAGGCAATAGACACCCAAGAAACCTGAGCTGCAAAGCCTATAGAACCCGCAATGGTTTTGGTCAATAAACCCCAACCAATTTATCAACCCAAACAACATCTTGATACCCCGGAATCATCTAAGTCCAGAGAGTTTAGCACCCGAGTAACTGCACAAGAGGAAGGCAATGCACCATCTCTACCACACTGGAGCCACCCTTAGTACCCCAAAGTAGCACTGGACACACGGATCAGACTACACAGCTACCCTTAGACACACCATTGTCAAGTCCGCTGCCACTAGAACCATCACTGTTTAGCCCAATTCCACCCCAACCACCAGTAGGTCTTAGGCCTTCCTACGAGTGACGTTCATTTCTATCGATCGCCAAGGATCTTGCTGAGAATACGGGAGATGACTTGGTGACTTGCATCAAGCTCTCTAAGGTTCGTTCCTTATCCTGCACTTGGGAAGAATATGAGTTGATGACTGTAACATCCCCCAAGGTCTCAAAGGAGTTGATCGATAATGGCAAAACCTCAAAAGAGCACGCATTCATCAAAAGACTAGTAACATCATACCGTAGGCCTCAAAGGCTTGCGTCACCCATTGAGCTTGAGGAACTCACTCGCCTCGCTGACTCTAACTCATCGTTCTTACAAAAATGGTGTAACCTACGTCTTCGATGGGAGAAATGGGGTTGCCAAATAATGACTAATGCTGAGCAGTGACGTGCCATCAAAACAACCGAGTATGACCCGACTTACGTGGCACCAACCTCTTTCAGGGTCTTGGCATCACTCGACACAAGCACCTAGATGACCATGTCTTGGCCCATCCGTACATTGATCGCACCCTTACAGAAGAGGAGCTACATGTGGCTAGCCGCATCAACTTGGGTGATTTTCTAACCGATGTCGTAACTTACATTACCCAAGTATGCATTAGTCCTCATAATCTCGATCGTCATGCTCACTTGGAATACAACCCAGATTTCTACGATTGGCTTCTGCCAAAGTAGGTAGCACCATATTGTGCTCAAATGTCTAATCCTAGGAGGGATTCTTCTCATTAAGGAAAAGTGTCATAAAGTCCTAGAAAGAAATAGGACAACTTGAAGGAAAATTCTCTTTTAATGCTTAAAGCATGTTCTTCTTTCCATAAAAGCATGATCAATCCCTATTTATCCTCCAGCAAGAAAACATCTCAAGAATACTAATGGTAAACCATGATATATGACAAGAACCTAAATGGCAAGGCAAGATAAATGTAGCAAGCTTCCGTTCACGAAGGAAGAGCAAGCTAAGTATGGATTGACAGTAGAAACGAGAGGCTACAGCCAATTCATGTTCAAGCACGCCATAAACCTAGAAGATGCCATCATGGAGATCCTCCCATAAAATAGCTCGTGGACTAGTGCAGCCTATAGAAGTACGTAGAGGAGGTCGAGTAGGCGGTCAACTACGAAAAGTGCGCAAAATTTTTGAGGAGCTTCAATGTTGAAAGGAATTGTGGCACGGTGACAATCAGGAAAGGGGAAGAAGCCCACCAAGTGGAGGTGGAATTGAGCCCTGAGGTGGTGGAGAGGGCCCTAGTCTTAACTAGCATGACCAAACGATGCCCAAAAAGGAACGTGTGTAGCATGCTAGGGATGAACAAGACTACCATACACACAATGGATGGGGTAAGTTTAGCAAATATTCCAAATTCTGAGATCAAGCTGCAGGCAAAGATGGTCCATACTCTCTTCTCCAGCCAGAGGTACAATGCCCTTATGAACAAAATCCGAGTGCTGTTGTTGGAGAGCATCGCAGCAGGATCCCTAGATGAAGTAGATTGGAACGCCTTCGTGCACAAAACTATTGAGATCTCAGCAAAAGCTTTGACCACCGGTAGAATGGTAGCAGGAGGAGAATCCCTGACCTCCACAGCAATATTAGTTCGAAAGAAGTCATCCTCCAAAGCGTCCACCATCAAGTTTGGTGGGATCCTAATGGCCATTATCGAGGAGGCCTTGAAGGATGCAAAGGAAGGTGGAGAGAGAGTAGGGGAAACCCCTGACTGACTGCCTCACCGTGAACAAGTACAGTTAAGCGAAAGGACTATAAGTGATAAGGAAGAGCAAGAGACGCAGCCCGGCCAAGAAGAGCCAAAGGCATAGACGAAGGGAACCCCATCAAGCTGAAGAAGGAGACAAAAGAAACGATGACAAGGGAGGAATGGGCCGAGTTGAGGAAGGCCCAAAAAGAGTCCAAGAGGACCGAAGATGAGAGAAAGAGAAGAGCCGAGAGAGAGGTAGAAGAGCTAAAAATAAAGGAAGATGAAGGCATGGTAGAGGCCATGCACAGGTCTGTAATGGAGGCATACGGCTCTAAAGGAATGGTCGCCTTGAGCCCACGACACGAAGGCAAACCAAGTGGCAGCATTGAAGTAGCCCTAGTTGTCGCGGAAAAGGGCAAGGCCCCATTGCACCACCTCCCTTCGACTCTCACTTCTCAAACCGCCACCACCACCTTCACCACACAGGAGCCAGTATCTGCCATGGACACCACTTAGCTCATGTTCATGATGTAGTTCCTGGTCACAAAAGTACAAGAGATGGCACCAGGGACAGAAGCCAAAAGGTTGTCTTTGGCAGATGCTGAGTCCAGGCAGGACCCAAAGCGGCAAAAGTTGGAAGCGTCCGCCACAGCACTGCCAATGATGCCCCCGGCTATGGACTATGATGCCTATGTGACTAAACTCCTAGCCCAACTATAGAGGGCCAAGGAAGAGAAGAAGGCCGTTGTTGTGGAGCTAGAGGCCAAAAGAAAGGTTGCCACAGCCCTACAACTAGAGATGACACGGCAAGCCTTGGTGGCAGAGCAGTGGGACCACAAGTGGCTCATCCAGCAATATGCTAAGCTCCAACAGCGAATGGCACGGGTGGAAGCTATGCATGCAAAACTGCAGGGAGGCCCGCAAGAAGGAGACCAGGTACCAAAAGAATGATGCCCAGAACAGGAGGATGCCCTAGTACTCCAGCTGTGGATGGCAATGGAAGAGCAAGGAAGGCTGGAGAGATTAATAGAAGTCATGTTAGAAATGAGGGATGACCAAAAGAAAGTTGCACCAGGCAAAGCTTGAAAGTTATGCGCAAACCATTCAAGATCTATTAGAACAGATTGCAAAAGCCTACCAACAATACTTTTTGGTTGAACAAGGTAGGAGGATAGCCAAGGAGCAACTAAACCGCCAGGATAAAGAGAATACCCAAATGATGGAATTCTGGAGCGAGCAACAACAAGTGGTAATGATGATGTCTCGAGAGATGGAGAGGGGTGAGGAAAACATGGAAGAAAAGGCACAGTAGTGGGAGGAACACAACCTTGAAAGAGTGTGAGGAGACTGACAGAGCACTTGGCAGTATTAAAATGTGAGAGGGTGCTCGTAGAGTCCAGAGCTGAGGCTGCTAAAGCGTGCTCCAACACGCAGAGGCAAGCCTTTTTTAGCACTATGCTTCATGTCACACAAGTTGAAGGCAAGGACTCGGTGGAGAGAATGAGGAGGAAGTTGGAACTGACAACCAGAGCTTTAAGATATGGCTTGCAAGAGTGCACACTTCCAACTAGCACAGGCATAACCAAGGAGCAGTAATGTAGCTACTTACGACAAGCTGGCCTCTCCGCTGATGAGCTCAGGGAACTTGGATTCGAGGAACAAGAGCGGTCCCATCCACCCCCAATCCAACTCTCTATGGAGCAAGACACCGAGGAAGGGAAGCATTCGAAGAAGAACCGCAAATGGAGGCCAGTCCGCCCTGACCTAATCTACCTCCAAAAGAGCCGGAGGGAACCTGGGTTCCCGAGCGCGTTATTGCTACAAGAAGAAGAAGATGGGAACTTGTAAAGCAAGCCTAGCAGAGGGTGCAGGCATGGCCACAGCAGCTTCCTGACAAGCCCATACCGCCACGCGAGGATCACCACCCTGTCAACTAGGCACAGGAGCTGACTATCCGGCAACAACAAGAGCTCCAATCCTAACCCTTCGAGTTCTCCTTCCTCTACCCACGGGCCTTAAAGTGAGTCTTAACCTTGGAAGTAGTGGAAGGAATCATTTCTTTGGGCAATACTCTAGCGAAACAATGGATCGAGAAGCGGAGCATCATCATCACAATGGAGGTGGGAGCCCATGGACTACTAGCACGACAAGGTCTATCAGGTTTCCAAAACCGTCCAAGGATATGGGGCATAGCCAAAGTGGTGGAGGAGGATTTGGGACACCAATTTTGATGCATGGATGGCCTTCTGCGGCATGCTATAGGAAGAATGAAATGATCATGCCTACATGCCCTACCCTCGCAGACACGGAGTGGATTACAATAGGGGATGCATGGTAGGTATGACTTTTCGAAGATCTACAATGTCAATGCAGCAACTCCCGAGGAATGCATAACCTTGAGAGTAGGGGACTCGTGCCCTTCTATTAACCGCTTCCTCAAGGGTTTCTCTTCCTGCCCAGACCCAACCTTCATAACCACTTGTAATTACATGAGGATCCTTAGGTTTCTGCTTAAACAAAAGCCAGTAGATGAGGAAGCCCACCCCCCACTCTTTTTTGACATTAACCTAAGAATAGATATTTGTGCTATGGCTAGGCTCATGATGAGAGCAACCATGCTTCCCTTGTTTTGCATGAGGATCCTTAAAGACATGAATGATAGCCACTTTACGAGAGCCATGCCTTCTTGACTAAATCCCTAAGACCATCTCGCGACTCGTCCAAGGAAGATCAGGGTAGAGTCTGAGAGCACCCTTGGTATCCGGCAAAAAAAAAAGTACTTTGCACGCCACAGATCAATGCACCTAGTGTTCTCATACCTAGTCCCATCCCCCACGACACATGCTTAGGGCACAACAAGGGCAGGACACACCTAGGGAGGTACCACTCACCTATGGTTAGACCTATCCCCCTAAGCTCCACACACCACACCCTCCATCCACACAAGCTGGGTCCTCAAGTGTGGGACACCACCAAGGGCTTGCCCAAGGTAGACCCACCTCCTAGTTCCACAAGCATCGGCACCACACACTCCATGGTCAGGCACACACACCCCAGGTAATGCACCTTTTCTTTCTATGTACACGTGAAGGCCCCACCACCAACTTCAAGAACCCCATCATCCATGAAATGCCCTTCCATGCAAAGCACAACCAAGGGACAAACACAACAGCCACAATCGAAAAGTGAATGAAGAAGCTCCTTTGGAACAATGCAGACAAACCTAGCCGCGGAGGGTCACATGATAGATCTGATTAACACCATCTTAAATTTCAAAGAAGGATATGTCCACTCACCATCCTCCAAACTAGATCCATCTAACATTAGTTTGAATTTCAACAATGAACCTGCACCTCACCATCTCTCGAATACTAGGGCTCATTCCATCCTCCCAATTCTAGATATCCCTCGAACACACCCTCAACACAATATAACCACAGCCTCAAGAAGCCCCTGGCCACCCAGCACCACCGTCCTTCTCACCACCAGCACATGCCATGGGACTGGCACTCGTCTAGGAGGCGGTAATGTTAACCCTCAGATGAACAAGATAGAACATCGAAAAACTCTAAAGTAGAGTACAATACCAAGGCAAAAGTGAAACAGAAGACAAAGGTGCGCCAAGAAAAATATGGAAACACAAGAAGTGTAGAAAAGTCTTAAATCAAGGAGAAAGGCACACAAGAAAAAGCACAAGTCAATACCTTTGTAAAAAAGCTCAAGGCGTGCCCATGCTTTATTTTAAGAGTGTCGGGCTCCCACCCTTCAAAATTGTAAAGGTAGATGGGCAGTAGGAAGGAAGCTAGGAAGATAGGAGGACAATGGAAAGAAGGGCCTCGGCCATGGAAAAAGGGGATAACCATCCAAATGGGATTTAGAGCTTTGTATATAAAGTTCAAAAGATGAATGAGAGCTCATTCTTGTGTGTGACCAAAAGTAGCTCTCTTCTTCTTCTTCTTCTTCTTCTTCTTCTTCTTCTTCTTCTTCTTCTTCTTCTTCTTCTTCTTCTTCTTCTTGCTCTTGCTTGCTTGAGCTTGTGCTTAAGAGAGGGAGTGTGAGAGTGTGAGGGAGTGAGGGTATGAGGGTGAGGGACCGTGGTTGAGAAGCTCTCCATCTTCTCCTCTCTTCTTCTATTCTCTTCTCTTCTCTTCTCTTGCTCATGGCAATGGAGCTTGGAGCATGGAGCTTGAGGATGAAGCTCGCTTGAAGCTTGCACTTGGATCATGAAGCTACTAGAGTGCTGGGGAGAGGAGACAACTTGATTGGGCATGGATGTAAGCTTACTACACTCGTAGAGATGGATAGCGTGGCTATGTGAGAGGCAGCCATCAGTGCTCGGCTTGGAACACTTCAGTAATAAGCGATCCGTGGGTCTTGGCGGTAGAGCTTGTGCTCACCACTACATACATCCTACCACTAATTTCTTACCATCAATCTAAGTGTTATGTATCACATAGAAGATCACATGTAGGCTTTCAGTCTCGATAGAGATCATTATTCTACACTTCCTGAGCAGTGAGAGTAGGACCGTCCTCCAAATGGATTGAGTTTGGTGTTGGTGGGCTACAGTTTTGATTGACCAATGAGAATCCAATGATCGTGCATAAGGATGTTATAGTCAGCTCCTTCATCAATGAGTGCGTCAAAAACGTGTGTCTTCTAGGTAGCCACTGACAAGAGTAGGTATGCAGGTGCCACCACTTCCTCATCTTCATCTTTGATTTTCGTAATGGTGGCCACTCATACCTTGATAGGGTTGGATTGTCTATGAGAGCTCATTGCCATCATGCAAATTGGTACTAGGGGCGTGTCACTCGGCTCACCAATTGCCTTAATGGCTTGCTCATACTTCTCGCTATCCACGAATGGCAGATTGATTGTGGCTACCTTATGCATCCAATCTCGCTCATCCTTAGGACAAGGATGTACATGGTGAGTAGCCCATACAATTTTTCTAATTTGTGCATCACCCTTCAGCATGGTGGAGATGGCATCCAGGTCGACTGGTGTGGTCTTCCATTTATCCATCTCTACTTTTACTACCTTCATTCGATTGCCTAAGAATATTAGACCGTTACCTAAGTCTTCTATGACCTGTGCATTGCACATCAAGGACCGGCCTAACAAGATGTTATAGTCAACTCCCTTCATGACTATAAAATCAACAGAGAATTGGATCCCTACAATCTTCAATGGCCAGTTCTTTAATACTCCAAATGGCCGCACTTTCATTCCATTGGCTAGGGTGATATTAAACCTAGCATTCTCAACAGGCGGGTTACCCCAATCCTAGAGCATTGCATCACTCAGCACATTAACTCCTACTATCGTATCTACAATTCCCTTTCTCATGGTGTCTCCTAGAGCTAGAATCGGTAAGACTACATGCATCTCAATGCCTTCCCAAAATGCATTAACGTGCAAGGACTTGGACATCGAGTGTAGCATTAGACTAGGTATATGAGTTATCGTATCATGATCGTGTAGATCGGCTACCCCTGCTCCATTGGTCCTTCAACCCACTGCTTTAGTTCTTCTTGCCATAGTGTCAAATGCTTGCCTAAGCAGATCTCCTAGGCATAGAGTCATCGTGGTGGTCACACTAGAGTGGTGAGGAGGTCGTTAGCTACTTGTCTTTATCCTAACTATGTGTTTCTTGGCCAATGGCCTTGACTGGTTTGCGAGGTTGGTGTGCTTATGCTTGAGAGATCATCGATCTCATCTTCCAATATGGGCTCAACATCCTTCAGGTGCTCTTGGGCTTCTTTCACCCACTCCTTGAACTTTTCGATGGCCTCAAGTTGGCACTTTGGGTTGATGCACTCCCTGACCTTTGCACTCCCCTTCTCAACCGTCTTTGGAGCTAACATTTTTGCTTCTACATCTGTCACCTTTTTTTTGGCAAGTAGCATCATGGCACTCTTGGTTTTTAGCCTGATCTTTACGTCAGCTTTCTTTCTTCTTTGCCTCCCATGGCTCTTTTTTATGATTGAGGCTACATCTAAGTTTCTAGGTCGAGGTAGTGATATGCCGGCATGTTTTGTCTGTGCATGGGTCATGACGACATGCAACGAGATGGGTGTATCTTCTATGTTAAATGTCTCAACTCCAAACAACCCCAACGGTACAAATGGCTCGTTTACCACACTAGAGGGTGGCTTTTGTCTAGGGCATTTGACAAACATGTTAGTGATTCCACACTCTAGGCATCTAAGATCGGCCTTTTCCCGATTAGCCTGCTCCCATTCGGGGTAGCATGAGGAGATGTGTCTTGGGTGATCGCAATTCCAACAAGAAATTGATTATTGGATCTGCCCCCCTAGGCCTTTGCCTCTACCCCTTCCTAACACCATCATCAATACCAATCGGTAATCCATAAGGATTGCATTGCCCTCTTCATCATACAATACATAGGGGTGCATGTAAGGCGACTCATCTACATAGTAGACTGGAGCATCGCTCAGTGGATGGATTCCGTAGGGTCCATGTGGTCTAGGTATGCCTATGGGGTTTATCTCCATCCTAGGAATGGCCAGTTTGGCATCATTAGGTGCCAGAAGAGCCAATGAGGCTCCCCTTTCAAAGAAGTTTTGCGGCCTTTTCGCTAGGTAAGGTTGCTCGTATGGTCGCAAGTACAGGAGTCTCCTCTCGGTAGCTTGCAATGAAGGATATCATGGCCCAAACTTACTGCAATTGGCACAAGATTGGGACCTTGGGTTCTAACACTCGGCTGGCAAGTGGTTTCTGCGGCAATACACGCATTGGACATGAGGGTGTGTTGGTCGTCTCATCATTTCGTGTAATTTGGCTAGCTATGTCTTCATCTCCACTAGTTCCTGACTTGCATCCATATCCTTTCCTTTATCTTAAGTACTTGGGCCTGATTTTTTGCTTAACATTGAAACTCTCTCAAAGTTTCTAGCATTAGTCTCCTCCCGACTCGAGCTCTTGGAGCTTCTCTCTTTGAGCTGGTTGTCCACTCTAATCTCCTCATCAAAGTAGCTGATGCTTCTCGTTGCAAGCTTGAATTGCCTGCCAAGGCCTTGTAGAGTTTGTCACTTCATATCCCATTAATTAAGACTCTAGAGACCACTCTTTCGGTGCATCGCTCTCACTAGTTGGGATTCTCTTCAAGAGACTCCGCACATGGTTGACGTAGTCTCTGATGTCCTCCTTGTCTTTCTGCTTGACGTTCATCAGCTGCACTAGAAGGTTATCGAAGTAGCCAAGCCTAGATAATATCTTAATGAAGGGACTCCAGGTTTTTGAAATGAGTTTGCTCAGTAGCATCTAGACTTGTGTACCAGGTCCTACCCTTATCTCCTAAGCACAAACCGAAAGCTTGTGAGCGCTGAGTAAGATCTGTGAGGCCATTGGCCTCACAAACTTGCTCAAACTACTCTACAAAACTGTATGGGTCATTGTTTGATTGGTACTTGTCTAATTTCTTAGCCACTATAAGGATTCTTGATTGGCTTTTAGAGCCCTGGTTAACTCTTAGTCCTACAAGCAACAAGGTTGCCATTGTAGCGGCGCTTTGGTCTACTGATGAGTTGTCTAGCAGTCGCTTCCTGAGAAGCTCGCTCAACGTGAGATCGCCTCTTCTAGCGCTCTTTCCCTCTCTACGTTAGCACCTGCCCTATTTCTGCTTACTAGGGCTAGCACTCGCTGAATCTTGTGCATTTCTATGCTCTATCACAAGCTTTTGGCCTGCTATTCCAGATTGTAGGCCATTATACCCTACAAAGCTTCCTGCGCTAGTCTCCTCTCCTCTTCGAGGTCCTCTACGATATCCTCGGATATCCTACCGTGATGGTCTAACCAGGTCTGTAGATCACAATTGGCGACTAGCTGATGGATTTCTGTCAGGAAACCGCCTAGGTCAAGCTCTTAGCCACGTCTGTGGTTAGTTCTTGACTCTGCCATATTCGTGGTCTTGTTCTCCACTAGGTTGTTGATGAGATTGATCAAGTCGGGTAGATCCACTCCTCTAATGGTGTTGGTCCTTGTAGCGTCTTTGACTCTTGTGTCGCATCCATGCTTGGTCCTACACTTGGGGTTCTCGATCACTTGACTATGTTTCAGGGTCTTCTCCTACACTAGTGGGTTCATTCTTATTGTTAGGTGTAAGTGAGTTTCTTATTATTTACAAACAATCCTCAACTTACACTCACTCGTCATGTGTATGCGTGCTCTCTTCCGTGTACTATGCAAAATCAGGCTTTCAGCTTTTCTTAAGTACACTTCAAGTGTGAGAAAACAATGTGGGTGCAAATACAAAGTGACAATTGCAACTCTCGCACTCTCATCTACGTACTTGGCCTTATAGTGCTTTAGGCTCGATTCCTGGATGCTTCCTCTGGTCTCTAGGGTCTGTCCTATGTTGTTTAGCTTGCTCATGGTCAAATTGGGCTTGTTGGTTAACTTACAGCTCTAAGTGTGCTGAATAAATATGCTGATATGAGTGTCAGCACTATTCTCGTTCGTTTAGCTGTGATTTCTAGGGTTAAATTTGCCTATAAGGCTTTCAGTGAAGTCTTTTGTTGCAGGTTGTACTCTATGTCATCCCGGACGCACTAGATTTGTTAGTTTTGATATGTCAAAATCTGGTCTGGTTCTGCAGTGTTCGATTCCAGGAATCAGACGTTCGATTTAACATGTGTCTGATTCTAAGATGTCTAATTCTGAATGGTCCAATTATGGGATGTTTGATTCTCGAAATCGAACATGGTATGTCAGGATGGGTTGGTCTGATTTGAGTATGTCCAATTATCAAAATTGGACAGGGTGTCCGAGAGTCTGATTTTCAAAATTGGACAAGGTCACAGGTCGAGTGTGACCGATCTTCAAGATCGGATGTGTAGTAGTGGTCCGATTGTTGGGTTGTCTGAATCTGGTGTGTCTGAGTGTCCGAGTTTGATTTTACTGAGTCTAATTGAACTGGTTAGGTTGGTCTAAGTGTTGGCCATTCGATTCTCGAGCTCGCACAAGTGTAAGATGTTCGAGAATCCGATTTTGGGAATCGAACGCCTGTAGATCTTGTCTGATTTCACTAGCATGCAAACACCGGCAATAAAAATTACTTCACATCAATGATTTTTGCCACACCCACAAGCAAGATTCTCCAGAATCCAAGGATAGATACACATAAAGGTTTCTACACACCTGATCCAAGCAAAAAACTCATGTGGCCGTTGATCAATTCACCAAAAGCTCCAATTCACTCACAAGCTCCCAAGCTCTATCTCTCTCTCTACTACAGAAACTGAAAATGAGGTCTCCCTTTGCTTCCCAGGGTCTTAATGGACCCAACCTCAATCTTTCCGATCACTCCTTGTGTGATTCTAACACCTCTAAGCACTCTTTTTTCCCATTTTTCACCTTATTTGTGCCCTGTTTGGGCATGTTTCATAGCAAAAACCCTAAAGTTTTTTCATTTAATTTCTTGGTCCTATCCTACTTTAAATGCAACAAATATCAAAAGTAAAATACTGAAATGATTCCTCATACTTGCCTAATCATCAAAAAACCAAAATACTTACTTGTTGTAAAGGTTAAAAACCCAAAATCTCCTACCTATCTCAAGCTTCGGCTCGGGGATGAAACCATTACTTTGTCGCTCGATTTGCGGTATGCAAATGCTCAAGCTTGAATCCGTTGGTCCCGTCAATGGAACCAAAATGTAGAGGCAGTGGGGGACTCATGCTCAATCGCCAAGACCCACGAACTGCTTATTATTCAAGTATTTGAAGTGAATACCTATGGCTATCTCACCTAGCTAACATAGCTTCAATCTTATCGGGGTGTAGTGAGCTTACCTCAATGCCCAAACGAGTTGCTCCTCCCTCAAACACACCAATAGCTCCACGATTCGAGATGTGAGCTCAAGCATCCTCAAGTTTCCACCTCTAAGCTCCATCTTCCATAGCCATGCACTAGACAAGATAAGGAGAGAGGAGATGATGGAGGGCTTCACCTCCAAGATCCCTCACCCTTACACACTTACTCCCTCACACTCTCACACTCCCTCTCTCAAGCACACATAAGCAAGCAAGAAGAGAATAAGATAAGTCCACTTTGCCATACACAAAAGAATAAGCTCCTCATTTACTTTTTGAATTTATATACAAAACCCTAAATCCCTTTTGGGTGGTCATCCCCTTATCCCCTTTTTTACATGGCTGGCCATGACCTTCTAGGCCCTCTTTCCCATTGTCCTTCTGTCTTCATAGCTTCCTTTCTACTACCCATCTACTTTTACAAATTGCATAAGAGGGAGCTTGGCGCTCTTTTACAAAAAATTTTGAGGGCACCTCGCGTTTAAAAATGCACTTTTGCCTTTGCCTTAGCTTTTGGGGCCGCCCTTGCACTTTTGACTATTTTCCTTCCTGCTTCTTTCGTTGTGTTTGATTTCCTTCTGGGCTGCCTCTTTTGGCTCTCGGCTTGTGCCTTTCCACTTTTTTCTGCATTTTCTTGTGTTGAGGTTAACAATGTGGTATTCTGATGTTTTTTGTTTTCTTGCAAAGTATAGTCAAAGTTTAATTTTTCTCTCATGTGTTTCTTTTTTAGCTATTGGGTGCATGTGTTTTCTTGCTAGATTAGGAGTGCATACACTCCTCTTTTGAAGAATTGGAGATGAGTATATATATGCAATTTTGTGTTCACTTTCTCTAAACAATGTGTTTAGTTATGATTCATATAACACATGTGCTTGTCATGCTGAGTCGGTCTTTGGATTTTCCCATTAGTAACATATTAATGTCACGTGACTTTCCTTATGTTGGTGATGTTTAACCAAGTTGTTTGCTTTTTAAAACCCTTATGATGCTTCTCTTAGCTTGTTTTCTTTAAGCACCCTTCTCACCCTTTCTTCATGGGCTTTCTCTTGCTAATGACAATGTAGGTTCTCTTTTTCCTTTAGTTTGGCCTCTCTGCAAGAGCTATGTTATGCCAATTTGCCTAGGTCATCTATATTTGTGTTTGGGGTGGACATGTTTACAATATCTTATTGTGCAACAAGGGTCTCGACAAGGCAAATGAGGTCATGTAAGGGGAGGGCTACTTTTGATGAAGACACTTGTGCATCTAGGATTTGGCATGGTCAAAATGCTAGGTCTAGGTCGACCCTTGATCTTTTTGATGTTCCTTAGATTTTGACAAAGTAGTTTCCCTGTGACTCAAGCAGTGGCTAAAAGTTTGCTTCTCATTTGGTCTATTTTGTTTGTGCTATTGATCTCCCTCTTGTCCTATTCCTTTTACGGTCAAGTAGCCTTTCTTACTAATGCGACTATTGGTACCTAGTGTGTAATTAGGTTTTTGACTTTTCTCACCCAAAATGGTATCATGTAATTTATTGGTGCATAGACAATCCCACTTTCAATGTAATGTGTGGCAAGTCATATCACAACAACTATACATAATAGTTTAGGTCTCGTGATTCCTGGCTTACTCTCACTTCTCTTGCCTTGTCTTTTGCTTGGCTTAGGTGGCTAGCTTAAAGAGGAATGGCATTGACTTTAGGGGTAGCATCACTTGGATTACTTGGGTGGCTTGTAGCATGTGACGTGAACTCAAATAGGTATGTGTGACTAGAGGGCATATGCTCTATTAAGACAACTTGTGGCACAAAAGTCTTATCCTTGGTGGTGTATTTGTGAGCAATGGGGGGTTTTGACTAAAGCGTGAGGTTCATACACAATGTACAAATTGACCAATCGAGTCTTGTGGAGAATGAAAGGGCGGTCAAACTATGCAGCTAATCAAGAAAGTAGATTCGATTAGATTGATCAATTGCCTAGAATTAAAAGCAAGATGGAATCATAAAATAAGAGCACCTGACTAGGATGTTTGACTCCTACCTCAATTGAAGCTCGACTCTACTTCCCTGTGCATTTTTGTGGCACAACTATGCTCTTCGAGTGTAGTAGCCTTGTGGTGAATTTGCAATATGGCTCCTCTTTACTTGATTGTCGTGGGCTCCATAGTCACACACACACACACATACATTTCAACAATAACATAGAAAAGATTAAAGAGACTTAACAAAGGCAATAATGGAAGAGATAGCAAAGATTACTTGCTCTCTCTCTCTCTCTCTCTCTCTCTCTCTCTCTCTCTCTCTCTCTCTCTCACCCCTCTTAATGTGTAAGGGCTTGTCTATGATCTTAGATGGTGAAAGGGGGGGGGGGGGGGGGGGGGTATTTACATTTAGAATTGGGAGGGGGGGGGGGGGGGGGGGGGGGGGGGGGGAGAAGTGGAGGTGAGCATGCCAAGCAATGAGAGGAGGGATCAATGGTGGCAAGCATATTGGGGGAGGGGGCGTCACGTGGATGATGTAAGGGGGCCAATGGTCACTTAGGCCATCAATCCATTTTTAAAACTTTAGTTTAATTTAATTTTTACTTCTTAAAGAAAACTTAGAGGATGGGGGGTATCAAAGACACATATGCGCGCACACACACACACACACACACACACACACACACACACACACACACACACACACACACACACACACACACACACACACACACACACACACACACACACACACACACACACACACACAGATTAACTTATGCAAAATGCCAATCGACTCTACAAGACACAATCATGGCATTGCATCAAGTCAAGAAGTAGTAATATTGTATATGACAACTAACATGGCGTGATACTCATATTGCATGGAGTGTTAGTATTAGAGGCATTTCCCATGCATGAAAATTTTGTTTGCATAGGTTATCCTAATTTGTAGGGTAAATACGTGGATGCTATCTTGAACTTGGACTCCACAAATCTCGGGACTTTCGACTACTTTGATACAATGCCTCCTTTTGTAAAGGGGACATTTGGATGAACTCTTGCTAGTTGTTTTGATGTGGAGCTATTTGATTGGATGTTGTATCTTCTCTCTTTGGTAGACCTATCTTCTATTCTCTCCTCCTAGCATGGACAACGACAAGCTCCATCCCATTAACACACATGTGGATGCATATTTCACTACTTCACCCTCACCATGTAGTTCAATTTTCGTGTGAGTGGATGAGCTCTTACCTAAAGAGTGTCATAAATATTGAGTATATGTTACACAAAGTGTACCAAAACTTTCTTTTTGCAATACCTTTTTTGATAGTTTACTTGGTACCTTTAGAGTGCCCCATTCACGTAGGACCACAAATCCACCAATTCAACTCAAAAGTCAACTTGGCTCCTCATGCAACTATATGGGGGATTTTTTTAAGATGCGATGCCATTTATGGTAGATTATTAGATATCCTCGTAACCCCTATACAAGTAGAGCTACAAATCCACTAGTCCATCCCTGGGAATATATAGGGTAAAGGGGCCAATAAAGTGATGCCTCCTAAAAGGAAAATACACCCCATTGTAGTTGAGTGATAATTTTGTGAAAAAATTATAACATTTCTAACTTTTAAATGCTATAATATAAATATTTTTTTGAAATTACAAATGAGCTTAATGTCAGTCAAACTATTGAGCCATGTAATATTTTGAATTTTATAAAACCTTAAAGCAATGCATCCTCGAGTATCACTCTATTAGTTCCCTCATTGTCACTCTTTTATGAATCCTTTGTCTATAACTAGGGCTACTTGAAAAAAATATCAAAATGTACCAATGTTTTTTCTTTGAGCTATGATATAAATAGGTTGGTATTTAAAAAATATTCATAGAATTAATTTGGGGTGATAGTAGAGGATGGTTAGATGACAGCGAATTGGCCCCTTTACCCTACGGGATACAAAAAGGAGGATCCATTACATTTCACGCAGTGAATCAAACCCCACCGCCTTCTGCGAGGGGTTTAGGTTCTCATCGCAATAGCCATGGCTACTACGGCAAGGTCGTCTTGCTGCCGAGCTCTTCGCATCCTGTCAAACGCAAACCGACCTCGTCTTCTTCCGCTTCGGCCATCGTCATCGTTACCGTCGTCGTCATCATCATCTTCACCTCTGCGGAGCTATATCACGCGTCTTACTCCTTCTAGGGTTTTCAGCCGACCCTTCGCTTCCCCTTCAGGTATTTGGCTGCCAGTATATTGGCCTTCGTGTTTCTTTAACTTCCTTGAGCACTGAATTCCCAACAGATTGAAGCTTTCGTTGTGTAGGAGGCAGCTCATCAAATGTGATCGCCGTCAAAACAGATACAGAATTTTTGAGCGCCCGCACTTTGGCGCAAGGTGAGCATTAATGAAAACTTACATGTTTGTGAAGCCTCTCTGTTTCAGAGTGAGCTGATCTGTGCCTCATTCTTGCAGAAAATGGAGGAGTTGCAATCGTCTACTTCACAGCGAAATGGTGTGGACCTTGTAAGTTCCAATCTCTCAGACCATTATCAAGTGAACGCATATTTTGAAGGACATGATTTTCATTTTTTTCAGGGTATAACATGCCCATGATTGCCAGTATAGATATCAACAGCCGTTCCCATATTATCCATGGGATGGCATGAAGCAAGCCCTACCTTAGATCCATGTATTTAGATGTCTGTCTAGGAGACAAGTTGAGGATATTGCACATGTGGAGCGCATATAATTGCTAGTTTCAAAGCCATCTATGAAGTAAAAAGTGTGCCACAAGGACATGCAATTGCAATATCGGGGATGATAAGCGCATGTTCAAATATTGACTATCATGTAGTAGACAATAGAGGAGTTGGTCTAAAAGCTTGATAGTACTTTCATTCATCGGTATATAAGATTTATGACTTGCTAAACTTTCTTAATCATTAAAGCTCTTTGAATCTTATTTTATTAGAATGTTGCTTATGTTAGTAAACAATATTTCTACGCTTTTTCCATAGATGAGCTTGCTCTAGCATGGACGTATGGAAAACACATAGTTAGCATTGTCTCTTGTTTCACTTTGTGCAGACATGTGCTTTGAGGGACCAAAAAAGTGCATGTATCCTTTTGTGAGGCAAGATTTAAAACTTAATATATTAATTGGCTAACTTTTCAAAAGAAAAACATGATTATGGAAATATAATACCTCTATTTAAAATGCACATGGATGTAGATATATTTTCTTATCCAAGGATATTCATAGATAATTTACATGTATTTGAAATTTCTAGTGCCTAAATACCTAAACAATAACAAATGTCATAAGATACTATTTACAAGTTAGTTAAAACTTAGTTATATCAATTATGGCTTCTTCATGTATGAAAGAGTTTGAATTTGTCAATATAGTAATTAGTTTGAAAGCCATTAGTTGTTACTCCCAAGGGTTTGTGAAGTCTACAATGCTAGGTAGCAAACTAGTTGTGGTTGTAAACGGAGCTGGCTATGAAGGCTTGCTTGTAAGGGTCATTTAAGCTTCTCGATGCAAAATTTTATTTAAGTGTTATTGCATTTGCTTGCATTATCCTTTTGAGAGAGAGAGAGAGAGAGAGAGAGAGAGAGAGAGAGAGAGAGAGAGAGAGAGAGAGAGAGAGAGAGAGAGAGAGAGAGAGAGAGAGAGAGAGAGAGAGCATTTTTTTTTTAATTTTTAAAAAATAAGGTGAGATAGCTGCAAATTTTAAGGCCAAGTGGATTACTTGACTAAAGTTAATAGTGGGTAATCTTTTTGGGACTTACATTACCATGTGAAACTAGCATTCCTTTCGTGGATGGGTGGTAAATTCCTGATTACAACTTATTACGGCAGCAAATAATTAATGCAAATCTGAAAATACAAATTTACTTATTGATCTTGGATATTGCATACCCGATTGGTCTCAAAATTGATGTCCCTTTCGGTATTTCTTTAGCTTTATTGAAAAAAAAGTTGATTTATAATGGGATTTTTTCGATCCCCTTCGAAATCCAAACTCCCCTTATTGTCCAAAGTAACCAACAAGCTTCAATCTGATTTGCCCCTTGATTCAAGTACTTAATTGGCCTTCACCCACTTCATAGACGATGGAAATACCCCAAATTTAATGGTTGGCTAGTCCACCCGAATTTAGCTGAAATTTATCTTCAGCCTTGTTGAATCGAAGTCTTGGAGCTTTTCATTTTTGGTACGCTTTCCAAGGCTGCTGTTAGATTCTAATTTTTACTGTAAATTAGGGTTTATAGCAGAGAAATTTGTAATTTCTCAATCTCCAAGGGTCCAAATGTTGAGATCTTCAGAGCAAGGCTGTGAAATGGCTAGGAGACCAGAGAGAAAGCTATAGAGAGAGAAAATTCAGAGTTTTATCGCAAAGAATGATTGAAAATTAATCAAATGCAGTTGCTGCCCTGCCATAGCAGCTTGTAGATGCAAAGAAGTGAGGAAAATTAGTCATTTACTGCTATTCTCTTGTCTCAACAGCCTGTAGATGCTGTCACATATTGTTGATTGGTCTTTTCTTGCCCTTGGTTGCCTCAGAAGGTTCTCCAATGGTTGCAAATCAAACTAGCAGCATCTCCTTTCTTTCTCTTGCAAGCTGAATACACTAAAAATGTCTCTTTTCAGTCTTTAAAGACGTTTTATAGTCTTGCATGGGCATTTTTGACAAGTGGTAACCTTTTCAAATGGTATTTTCAGCATTATTCATAATTAAATATTAATTTTCAGTCTTTAAATACTACATATTAATCTAACAATTATTTCGGTGTCAAAAAAATAAAATTGATTGGCCAATAATTAAATTGGCTAGGTATCTTCCACTCTTGAGTGTCTCTGCTTCATCTTTGACTATCAGATTGGCATTAGATGTCATTAAATGCCACATCTCCAGTGTCACCAATTAACACTTATGGCCAAATGAATGACCTAGGCCAACAATTGGCATCAGATACCACTAAGTACTTGTGCAACATAACTTATAGCAACTTTTGTCCTTGACATCCCGTGATTTTCTTGGGTCTCGAGCTCGTAAATTTATTCTAATCCCAATTGCATCTCACATGTGCAATATCTACTTAATCATGTGATTAAAAATTAATCCACATGTTAAGTGAGGTTTCAAAAATACATATCCTCATGATACCATGTCATTGGATCATTGTACAAGCATATGCCTTAAAGGACAATATTAATAAATTCTATACTTGACTTGTAATTTGATGGCTTATTTAGCGGGCTATTGCTAAGAATTAAATCTATGGTGTCCTTTGGCCTTTTAGGTGGTAGCTATCTCGATAAAGATTGAGAAATAATCTTCATAATCTTTTAAAAGTGCTAAGCTCTTTTTATATAATTGAGATATATTGCCATTTGATTCATTATCATTTTGAATTTTGGCGTACACTAAATATATTGAAAGATGATTTTTCATTGCTTTGCAAGTGGTTAAAGTTGATTAAAGAGTGTTCTTTAAGCTTTACATTCAAAGTATGTGTCTTATCCTTATGTTGGAGAGAGATTTCCTTTGTGTGTGGGTTAATCAATGCATGCATTTGATGACACCATGGCATACCAAGTAGTACATTGTATCCATTTAATGATGCAATGAAAAACTCTTGGCTATCGATATAACTCTGAATGTATATGCGAAGTTTTCCATTGATGGATGTGATTGGTTCCGTAGAGCTATGACATTTCATTTCTACTTTTTCTATAGGTCCCATCTCATTCTTTAAGCTGCCAAGCTTAGCAGATATATCCATAGAGATGAAGTAGCACGAGCACTTGAATCAAAGAAAATCAATGTATACTAATTCTTAACTTTGCTCCACGCTCTACAGAATTTTGTCACATCATCATTTGACTACTCATTGAGTACGTGAGGGACCAAACTAGCAATGGTTTTGGAATTTTTACTCTTTGGATCTCCCTTATTTTCAACATTATTAACTTGCTACTAATTTGGATAGCTATTGGTATTCTATATCTCTAGTTTACCTACATAGCATTCGTCGATGATACACAAATCTTTGCATTTGTTCTCATGATTTCAAGGTTCTATTTTGTTGTCTTTGCTTCTTTTTAGCATTAGAAGAAGACTTTCCAAGCATCTTAGACTTTGTTGTTCTCTCGTTTGATTTCATCTCATTACCTTTGTAGCTAGAAGACTTTCCATTCAGCAATGCATTAGCTGCACGTATTGTTTTAATTTATTGAGACATGTTGTTAATGCAAAGATATGCTAGGTTTTGTGCTAAGGAAACACAACATGTACTACCAAGACTGAATCACAGACTCAGATAGAGACGAGCAAAACTCAAAACTCAAACTCTAAGTGCAGAACGCAAAACGAAAAAACTCATAACTCAAACACAGAGACAAATACAGAGAGAAGAAACTTTGAAGTGAATGAATGCTGTAAATGAATATAAGAGTATATAGAATGTCCAAGGGCAAAGTAATGCAATGTTGGAGAGTGACGTCCACTTGAGACGGATCCTAAGTGTAGTAACCACTAGTTGGAGGTGAGAGAGTGTTAAATAATGAAGGGCAGCTAGTCGATCACCAAAACATAGCAGTCGAAGGCTGAAATTTGGTAAACGCAACAGTGTACCGGCAAAGGAAGGCTGAAAACTGATCACTGGAGACAGTGAATTGTCAGGCGACAACAAGAGAGGTGGTGGTTGATGTAGATTACCTATTGGACAACAAAAATGCAAGTAGTGCAGCAATTGCCTAGTAGGAGAGATGGTAGTGGCCTATCACCTGTCACCATATATTGAAAATGCAAGTTGATTAGGTGCTATGATGATGTAGTAGATGGAGACCTCTAAACAGCAAGGTGATAACTGAAAACATGTCGCCTAGGGTTGGATAGTGATGGGCTGTAGTTGGTGATGGTTGGACATCAAATGGTAGGTGGTTGATGTTTAAATCTTCACGATAGAGTGAGAAACTTGCACAAAAGGATGAGGCTGAATGGTGGGCTGCTTGTCTATTTATAGATGTTGAAGGGTGTTTCAAAAAATTAGGGTTTTGGGGGACCAGTGAAACTCTCTTGAACCGCGCATCCAATTTGCGTTTTTCTTTATCGCACACCTTGCATTTGCTGCAAACGCAGCCATTTTTGGAGAATCTATGAGAAACTCTTATGGGAGGAGCTTTTATTGCTTGTTTTGGAGCATGATGAGTAACTCAGAGAGGTTTGTTCCAGTGGTTCTAGCTCCACCAAGGCATTTATTGTAGGTGCAGGTGGAGGAAAGAAGCAGCAGCAGAAAGAGAAGGCCAAGGACAAGAGGGACGAGGATAAGAAGGATTCTTTGGAGAAGAAGCCCAAGTGTCCACATTGAGGTAAGGGCACTTACCCCGAGGAGAAGTGTTGGTAGAAGTATTTCCATTTGATGCCCAAGGAGAAGGATTCAAGGGCAATCCTAGCTATGAGAGAATCTGTCTTTGTGCATGTCTTTGTTGAGGAGGATATAGCTCTTGCTTCTTTTGCATTGGAGAAGCCTTGGCTCGTGGATAGTGAAGCTTCTTCCCACTTGACCTATAGACAGGATTGGCTTTAGGACATTTGTTCCAGATGTGGAATTGTCACCATTGGTGACAACTCAATTGTTTCCGTTCAAGGAGTGGGGACTCTTCATTTATTACCTGACCGATAGTCTTCTTCCGCCAAGGTTCTTTATGTACCAGATTTGGGGTTTAACCTTTTGTCTGTTCATGGTCTAACACGGCTCGATACCCGAGTTGTCTTTACTTGGGATGCTGTTACTGTGGAGGATTCTTTTAGAGATGCAGCTCTTTGGATAAGTACATAGAAGGGTGGGCTCTATATGCTCACCGCCTTAGCCACGAGGTCTTTCCACGAGCTTGGGTCGCTTTGGCATGCTTGTTATGGTTATCTGAACCTTGATGCGATTCGGCTAACTTCTCGGAAGAAGATGGTGGAGGGACTTTCTGATTTCCCTCTGCTTCACACTTTGTGACCTAGTTGCTTGAGAGGCAAGGAGCATCTGTAGCCACATCGTGAGGTTGCACTAGGAGAGCTTCTACACTGTTGGAGTTGGTGCACACTAACCTTTATGGACCTATGGGCACGGCCTCCCTTGGGAAGGCCAAATATTTGATGCTGATTGTTGATGACTTTAGTCGTCATGTGTGCTTTTATTTTCTGGAGCATAAGAGCGGGGCATGCTTCCGATTCTGTAAGTGGAAGGTGTTTGCAGATACACAAACTACTCTCAAAGTCTATTGTGTATGAGCAAATCATGTTGGTGAGTTTACTTCTCATCTCTTTTCTCAGTTTTGTAGGGATTACGGCATTTGGGTGGAGTATATCCATTTGAGCACACCTTCAGAGAATGGTGTGGTTGAGCGTGTGAATTGAACCATGTTGGAGATGGTCCGATTGATGTTGGAGCATAAGGGCTAGGTGGTGGCTATTGCCATTCACATTTGCAACAAATCTCTGACTTCAGCTTTATAGGACATGACTCTCTATAAGGCTTTCTTTGGTAAGAAGCCTTTCGTGTCTTATTTTCGTATCTTTGGGTGTGATGCATTTGTCCATGTGGACAAGAAGAAGAGGAAGACAAAGCTTTGACTCGAAGTTGAGGAAACTCATCTTCGTGGGCTATAGTACTTCCACGAAGGGAGGTCGGCTCTACAACCCGTAGACACGAATGATTGAGGTGAGCAAGGATGTGATCTTTGAAGAGGTTGCAGCCTCCGAGGATCCCATTGATGGTTCTTTTGCAGGTGATTCTTTGCCCTCAATTAACCCTCCCCCACCTTCAATACCTCTCCTTCCTTCCAGGTTGCCTATTCTCACCCCCTCTTCGTCTTTGGCTCCTCCTCCCTTTTCATCCTCTACATCGGCTTCCCTTCCATCCATGATAGATGTGATCACTTCTTCGTCAAGTACTTCTGCCCCCTTGGCCTCCCTTCAAGAGTCATAGAGGGCTACTTAGACTGTTAGCGGGGGAGCCTTCTTTAGATGAGGAGGATCTCCCTTCCTTAGTGAGGGGGAGTTCCTTGCCCAGACTAGTGCCTTGCAGGTTTTGAAGGCTACTCAGTCTCCCTCGTAGCAAGAGTCTATTCAGATTTCTCATTGGTACAAGTAGCTCATGCAAGATTCAAGTGTTTCTTTCTTTCTTGCTACTCCTTTCGGTCCACGTAGATAAGCTTGCTTACAAGCTCAATGGGATAGTTCACTTTGTGGGAACTATGCTCTTATGCCACAGATGCTCTAGGATTTTGAGCCTACTACAGTCAAGGAGGCTCTTGCACAGGATGTTTAGTGGCAAGCTATGTAGGATAAGCTCGATTCCATTGAGCGAAATCAGACTTGGGAGTTGGTTCCGTATCCTAAGAAGCGGAAGGTGATAGGTGTAAAGTGGGTCTATAAGACCAAATATCTTGCAGATGGTTTCTTGGACAAGCATAAAGCTCGGCTTGTTGCCAAGGGTTTTGCATAGAGGGCAAGTTTGTGTAGTGACGGAGAGACAAAGAGTGAGAGAGAGTAGAGTAGAGAGTGCACGATTTTTGTGGGTACAATGACGAGTGTACCACTTTAGGTTTTTAGATAGATATATATATATGTAAGTACAAGTGCTAAGGGTGTGTTCACACCTGAGCACATTAAAAGGCATGAGGGCCTTTATTCCCAACAACCTCCCACCTAAAGGCAATGTGCCTTAAGAGAAAAGAATCAGCTAAGTCTAGGTATATACAAAGCTGAAATACATATATCTATCCAACTCCTAGCATTTGTCGACAATGAGCAAACCACTCTGTTGGAAGACCCTTTGTAAGAAGGTCTGCAAGATTATCATCTGTATACACTTTGACAAGCTCAATGCTCTTGCTGTCAAGTACATCTCTAATGAAGTGGTACTTCACTTGTATGAGCTTCGTCTTCGCATGAAAGACAGGATTCTGTGCTAGCATGATAGCACTTTGACTGTCACAATGGAGAAAAGGTAACTCTGTAATGCCAAGCTTTCCCACCAAACATGAAAGCCATAAAGCCTCCTTGCATGCCTCAGTGGCAGCCACATACTCTGCCTCTGTAGTAGACAATGCAACACACTTTTGTAGCTTGGAGATTCAAGAGACTACTCCTCCTGTGAAGGTAAACACATATCCAGAAGTGGACTTTTTGCAATCCGCATGACCAGCATAGTTTGCATTTGTAAAGCCAACGACAGATGCCATCTGCTTGCCAAAGCAGATGTACAACTCCTTTGTGCTTTTGAGGTATCTCATAATATCTTTCATTGCTTCCCAATGCTTTTTGCCAGGGTTTGCCACGTATTTACTAACCACTCCCATTGCAAAGGCAATGTCAGGACATGTAGCAACCATAGCATACATCAAACCGCCAACAACTGAAGCATATGGTAATGGAACCCCAAATGTTTTTCTTCCCCTCCATATTGAAATGCTGCAAAACTTTGGAGATAACTCCTGCTGAGATAGATAGAGCAATCCTTTCGATCTATCTCTGAGTATTCGCATACCAAGAATGTGATTTGCATCACCAAGATCCTTCATGTCAAAGCTACCATGAAATGAAGACTTTACTTCAGTGAGTCCAAGGCATGAGTATCCCTGCTAGCAATCAGCATGTCATCAACATACAGAACCAAGATAATGAGGCTGCCATCTGTTGCCTTCTTGGTGTACAAGTAGTGATCCACTTGACTTCTATGGAAACCTTGAGATTGCATAAATGTATCAAACTTATGATACCATTCTCTTGGCGTTTGTTTCAGCCCATACAGACTTCTTTGGAGTTTACATACCATTTTCTCTTCCCTTTTTCCACAAACCCTTCAGGCTGCTGCATATATATATGTTTTCATGCAGATCACCATGTAAGAATGTAGTCTTTACATCCATCTGTATGAGCTCCATATCTTTAGCTGCAACCAACCAAAATGGTTCTCAATGTAGTCATTTTGACTATAGGAGAGAATATTTCATTAAAGTCAATTCCATGTTTTTGCTTGTATCCCCTCGCAATCAATCTTGCTTTGTACTTTGGTGAGGAACCAGAAGTAACCTTCATCTTGTAAACCCGTTTGCATGGAAGTGTTTTCTGCCCTTCAGGCAACTGCACCAAGTCTAAGTGCCATTTTTCTCAAGAGATTCTATTTCTAACAACATGGCTTTATACCATTTCTTGAAGTCCTGTCTGTCCATTGCTTCCTTGAAGCAAGACGGTTCACCACAGTTTATCAACATGACATAATCAGCCACATTGTTTGCACCAGGAATGAACCTATCAAGTTGTCTAGTAGCCCTAGACGATCTTCTAATCCAATGATCATTGTTTGCTGGCTGTTCTTGCAAATTTCCATGCTGTCCTGGCATTTCAACCTCCAAATCAGCATTAACAGCTTGCTGTCCTGGCTGTTCCTGCACATGTAGGGGCCCATTATCATGGGCAATAGCTGGCTGATCATTTCTAGCATTGTCTTTTGCATTTACAGGTTCATTTTCAGCAGGTATTTGCTGCTGTACAGCAGGCACATTTTGCTGTCCAAAAGGTATTTCTTCCCGGAATACAACCCTATTTACCTTCTTAGCCTTTTCAGGTTGTTTAAGCATGTGATCTTCTCGGAAGATAACATCATTGCTGGGTACTACTTTCCTTTTCTCAGGATCCCATAATCTATATCCCATTTCACCCTCGTCACCATATCCTAGGAAAATGCATTTACAGGACTTTGGCTCAAGTTTGCTGCGTTTTTCTTTACAAATGTGCATAAAAGCCTTGCAGCCAAACTCTTTTAGGTGAGCATATGAAGGTGGCTTGCCTGACCACGCTTCTTGGGAAACTTCCCTCCCCACAAAGACATGTTTGGTGACCAATTCATTAAGTGTATGACTGCCATAACAGTCTCTGCCCAAAAAACATGGGATAATGCACCTTATCTTGCATGGTTCGATTGATTCGCTCTGCAAGGCCATTTTGGGGTGGATTATGAGGGGCAGTGAGCTTCCTCTTTATCCCTTTGTTGTCACAAAACGCTTGACAGGCCTTGGATACATATTTCCCATCATTGTGAGAGCGAAGGCACTTGAGTGTCTTATCAGTTTGATTTTCAATCAATGTCAATAATTTTTTAAATTTATCAAGCACTTCATCCTTGCTAGGAATAGGATAAATCCTTACCTTTTGTGTAGCATCATCGACAAAGGTGACAATATTTCTTTTTCCCTAAAGATAATCCTAGCATCCGACATACATATGAATGTACTAAGTCTAGAGGAGAAGATTTCAGTGAAAGAGACTTTTTATGAGACGTCTGTGCATGTTTACTATAAACACAATGATCAGAATGCTCAAAATCAGCATAACGAAGACAAGGCAAGTAACCCAAATGAGAGAGCACTTTCATTTTAGTTTGACTCATGTGTCCCAACCAGCCATGCCACAAAGAAACACTTGGCTGCTCGGTCACGGCAACAACATGATCACTCACACTAGATACATGGAGCGGATACAAGGTATCACTTTTACAACCTCTAGCAATCACTCTAGATCCCTTATAGATCTTCCATTTTCCATCACCAAAGGTGGTATGAAATTCATCATCATTTAGTCGCCTTGTGCTAATCAAGTTTTTCTTGAGCTGAGATACATGTCATACATGCTGAAGTGTGAAGACAGAACCATGCCGTACAACACCATGTTGACCCCCTGTATAGATAGAGAACCACTCACGATGAGGGGTGACATGAAAGGAAGCACCTGAATCGAGAATCCAGGTATGCATGTCATCATCTGTATTATGTCATTCTTACTGTCACTGTCATGAGTGAAAACATTCACCTATTCAATTTTAACACTGCTCTTCTTAGGTTGACTCTCTTTCTTCTCTTCCTTGGTCTCATCTGTCTTCTTGCCCTTTCCTTTCTCTTTCTTCCATTTGTAGCAGTCACATTTAAAGTGACCCTTCTTGCCACAATGATGACATTCAACATCTTTGCCACGTGATTTATTGTGTCCCTTGCTATGAAATTTGCCTTTTTGCTGTGATCTGCCCCTAGTATGCAAAGGACTAGAAGACTTATTGGATGCATTGTTTTGCCGATTCATTTCTTCCATGAGTAGAGCACTCTTTACATTAGTATACAAAAGAATCGCATTAGAATTGCTCATAGCAATCCTGAATGTATCCCAACTCTCTGAAAGAGTGCAAAGCAAGAACATAGCCTTAAATTCTTAATCAAGCAAGAACTTCAAGGCAACCAGCTGGCTGAAAATGGAGTTAAACTCACTCAAGTGAGTAGACATTGCCATACCCTCTTTCATATGCAAATCCATAAGCTTTTTCAGCCAATACACTTTGCTTGTGGCACTCTTTTGTGCATACAGTTCTTTTAGTCGAGTCCAAATAGCATATGCAGAATCCAAACCTTCAATGTTAAACAACAAGGCTTCAGAAATCGATAGCTCGATGGTTGAGTGTGCAAGCTCATTTAACTCATCCCAATTGTCTTGTTCCATATCTGCAGGTTTTGCATCTTTGGTCTTAATCGACTTTGCCTGCTTCTTTTGCAATAGGATATTGTAGCATTGTTTTTGCCAAACTGCAAAGTTATGTGCTCCTTCAGGCTTCTTTATGTGCATGAGATTACTACTATCACTGTTGCCAGCCATGATTTTCAGCCCAAATGTGACAAAAAAATTCAGCAAATGCAGGCCCAAACTGTCACACAAGTGACCAAGGTACAAACAAGTACCGACCGCAATAAATGACCACGTAGAAGCATAATTTCAGATCTGTAAGTAAATTTTCAGAAGCATCAAACCATGTGCTACAGCATTCCACAACTAATTATAGTTGTTCCAAGGGCAAATACATCACATTACATGAGAAATCCCAAAATTTAGCTGCAATTTCTGTTGTATATGAACCCACGGGCATAAAATTTGACATGCATGGTCAAAAGCCCTAAAATTTTTGTGCTCAAAGCATTAACCATACATCTACATTGTCTGTGACATGCATAGAATAGGCCAATTTTGCCAAAATAGAGCAATTTCAGCAAAACCCCCAAATTTCACTGACCAATCTGTCCCAATTGCATTAATACATATTTTCGAAAGCATAAAATGGGCAAAATTAGCAAAATTCCAAAGATTTTGCGAAAGCCTCAAATTTCTCGGGTCCAAATGTGTACCAATGCCAGCCAATCTGACTTAGCTGAACAAAATTTCACCAATACAGTAAAAGCCCTAAATTTTATGGGTCCAATGCTGAGAAATTTCACTTAGATGAGCAAAATTTCAATAATTTTGGTGAAATCCCCAATTCAAATGCGCACAATGCCTGCAATTTCTGAAACGGATGCCTCAATTTTGCATGAACAATGCTTAGTTTGGAGAAGTACAAAATTTTGGCATAAATCTGCCCAAAATCTTGAACTATGTTTATACGCATGAACGCCTGTATGTGAGCAAAGGACTTGCTTGTAGGGAACCTTTGAAAAAATTTAAAATTTTGCAAAGGAAAAATGACAAATCTTTCCCATTTACAGCTGCTAGCCCGTCGCCTACTCGCATGACCTGCGTTTGATCGGAAATGATGTTTTTTGATCTGCGCCTGCAGCCATGTGATTGCATCTGACCAGGAGGTGATGTTTTGACTCGTGCCTACAACCACGTAATTGCGTTTGACTAGGAAGTGATGTTTTGACTTGTGTCTAACCAAGAAGTGACGTTTTGACCTGCTCTTGCAACCTAGAACTATCGCCTGTTTGGAAACGTGACCTGTTGACTTGCATGGACTTCGAGAAACA
This sequence comes from Lygodium microphyllum, assembly GCF_053477565.2. Classification (NCBI taxonomy): domain Eukaryota; kingdom Viridiplantae; phylum Streptophyta; class Polypodiopsida; order Schizaeales; family Lygodiaceae; genus Lygodium; species Lygodium microphyllum. The sequence continues at coordinate 9,599,450 of NC_141141.1, forward strand.
CGAATACCTTAGCCACAACTCTGATACCAATTTGTAGTGAGGGAGAGCGCGAAGATCGAGACACGTAGGGATTGTTAGCAGCAGAGAGAGACAAAGTGAGAGAGCAGAGTAGAGTGTTCACGATTTTTGTGGGTATAATGACGAGTGTATCACCTTAGGTTTTTCGATATATATATATATATATATATATATATATATATATATATATATATATATATGTATATATGTATATATGTGTGTGTATGTATGTGTGTAAGTACAAGTGCTAAGGGTGTGTTCACACCTGAGCACATTAAAAGACACGAGGGCCTTTATTTCCAACAGTTTGGACTATTTTGAGACTTTTGCACCTACGGCTCGAATGTCTATTGTTCGAGCTATTTTCTCTCTTGCAGCCACCATCGCTGGCTTGTTTATCCAATGGATGTCAAGTTTGCCTTCTTGAATGGTGTCCTTGATGAGGAGATACATGTTTCCCAACCCCTAGGTTTCCTTTTGCAGGGAAAGGAGGACCATGTCTACCGATTGTGGAAGGCCCTCTATGGCTTGAAGCAGCCTCCTAGAGCTTGGTACCAAAGGATTGATCCCTTCTTTGTGTAGAGTGGTTTTTATCGCTTCGATCATGACCCCAATTTGTAGGCCAATCGAGCATTGCTTGCACCATAGTGACAGGAAACAGCCGGAACAGCCCCTCGGCACGTGGAATCGCCATCCCCAGCACAAAGCCGTTGTGGACGTGTTGCGAACTAGTGGAACGTTCCGTGTCCTGTTTCAGACAGGAAACACGTTTCTTGCTGCGTTCCTGTCTAAAACAGAACACGGAACGTCATGTGGCACCCACTTATCTTTGGTCGGCCATTTCTCCTATCTGGATCGTCTGCGATTGCATGTTTCGCTCGGCTCCTGCGTGTTGCTCTTGCCCGAGATTGTCTCCCTGTTTTTGCCCCCGTGACCAGTCCCTCCGTAGCGCCTCCATTCCCTGTTGCGCCGCACTAGTTCCAGCCTCCAGTCCCAGTCGACAATCCCTCGTCTCCTCCCGTCTCCAACATCTCTTCTTTCTTCTTCCTTCTCTTTTTCCTTCTTCCTTCTCTTCACTTCTCCCTTCCCTTCTTCCTTTTTCCTTGGACCTTCTCCCTTCTCTTCCTTCTTCTCCTCTTCTCTTGAGTTTTCCTTTTTCTCCAAGTTCCAAGTTCTCCATTCTTCTCCTCATATTCTCTTCTTCTCCCTTCTTTCCTTTTCTCTTCTCTCTCAACTCTTGAGTGACTCTTGACTCTTGAGCCTTCTCCCTTCTTTCGAGACTCGAGTTTTTACTTCTCTCGAGCCATTTTTATTTCAATTTTCAGCTTGAAATGGCTTCATCTTCCCGCCTCGCTCGTCGGGTTGGTGGTCGAGAAAGAAGGTCCGATGATTGGTCATGGTGAAAAGAAGTAAATATTGACCGCCCATTGAGTGGTGAAGGATCTTGACCATGGACTTGCAAGCTTTGCCCATATAAGCGAACTAGTGGAGCAAACAAGATAATGCATTGAGTTGAGCATTTGTATTTCGAATTTTTATTGATTTTAATTTTTCAAAGTCACTTAAATATTAGAATATGGAATACCAATTGCTACTTATTCCGTTTTAGTATTTATGCATAATCAGGTCGGAGCTCATCTCCTATATGAGCCAAATTCAGAGGTATAGTTTTGTCTGAATGTGACCTTGGAGAAGCAAAGGGAGCTTCGTGATCGTTTAACAGATCAACAAGTATATCTTGCACCTAGACCACGACGTGTTGTAGTTGACCCTGTAAATTTTGTAACATCATCCCCATCAGATGTATCTAGAGCAGGGTGAATATTAGGAAGTGTACCTCCATACCTATTGCAGGCATTGCATCGGCCATGGCATCAACAACGCCATATGTTGCATGTAGACAGAGCACACTTGATGCTAGTTGGGATCCCAAGAAGAAGGAAGAGGTGGATATATCAGTGGCATGCTTTTTTTATCATGACCACATTCAATTTTGTGCAGCTAGGTCAAAGTATTTTAAATTGATGTGCAAGAAGATTGGTGAGTATGGCCCTTTGTATGTACCTCCATCATTAAAGACCTTATGCACCACTTTGCTCGACAAGGAAAAACGCCTTGTTGAGCAAGCAACAGTGACTAGAAAGAGCATGTGGGCTAAAAATGGAGTTTCCTCGATTGCTGATGGTTGGAGTGATAGACGCAAGCAATCCATTCATGGTATGGTTGCTTATTCTCGTGGGGAAATGTATTTCATATCTTCACATGATGCATCAGGGACAGGGAAGTCAACAGATGTACTTGCGGCAGAGTGGGTTACAGGGATTGAGCTTATTGGCCCAGAGCATGTTGTGGGATTTGTTGCAGATGGAGAATCTTGCAAATAGGACAGTAGGTGCTATTATCCAGGGATATTATCCGCATATCACAGTTTCATATTATATGGCTCATTGCTTGAACAACCTACTAAAGGATATTGGTAACCTGTCATGGATTGCACCTGTCATAGAGTAAGGAGCTCAAATGGTTAGCTTTGTTTTGAATCACCAGTTTTTTCGCCATCACTTCTCTCTGCAGTCGAAGAAGACACTTTTAAAATACTTTGATATGAGATTTGCCTTTAACTTCTTGATGCTAGGCAAGTTAAGAAAATGCAGTGGTGCCTTGAGACAGTTATTTCTTAGTGATGAGTTTACCTCATCAACATTGGCAGATACTCCTACATGTATCTTATGCTTGGAGAAAGTAAATAACTCCACTTTTTGGGATGAAGTAAAGTGGGTAGATGCTATGGTATCACCTATTGTACATTTATTGAGGGTTATGGATGCTATGCAACCTTGCATTGGCAAGGTATCTGAGGCTATGGATAGGCTAAATGAAAAGTTGCAGGAGTTGGCACCAAATGATGAGGCGTATGCGGAGATACGCCATTTAGTTGTGATGAGGTGGAACTCCTGTAGCTCACCCATGCATGCAGTTGCATTTATTGTGGATCCTAAGTTCCAGGGCAAGGGTCAAGAGAATGACATTGAGGTTATGGATGCATGGAGACTTATATTGTCTCGTCTAGTGCCTGATCATGGCACTAGACGAAAGATCAGAGATCAGCTTTCATGTATAGGACATTTCGGGGTTCTTTTGGTTGCAGGGATGCACAGGAGGATCGCTGTAAGATTGGGGCAGCTTTGTGGCGGGAGGAATATGGTTTGGATGGTCTTGAGTTGCAGCAACTAGCCATCCGTATTTTGAGTTAGTCAGTTAGCTCCTCTTGTTTGGAGCAATTGTGGAGTACATATGCTCACACTGCTTCAAAGAAGAGGAACCGTCTTGGTGTGGAGAGGGCAAACGATCTAGTATTCGTTAGTACTAATTTGAGGATGTTATGTAACAGTATGACAACAAAGCCTGATCCATTCACAGAGTGGGAGATGCATCAAGAAGAGGAGACTCATGTTGATGTTGAGGGAGATGCAACAATTCATGGTACACATGATGATAAGGTTGGCACTTCAAGAGTAGCGAGAGCAACCTCAGATCATGATAATGATCTTTGATTTAGTTTACTTATCATGAGTCTCAGACTCTCATGATACATGACACATGTACATTGTATATGATATTATGATCATTGATGATAGTGTGACACTTGGGCTGTTGACAGTTGTGCCATGCCGATATTATATTTGTACTTGAGTCTTGCAGTTGCCCTTTGGGCTATTTTGGCATACCGCATTTTGCTTCTGTCTAGAGATTAGACTTTATATTTGTAGTCTTTTTTGGGACAATGAGCATGTTCTTTCAAAGATTAGACTTCATATTTGTAATCTTTTAAGTTTTTTGGCAATGGGACCAGAGGCATGTTCTTTCAGCTTAGACTTTAAAGTTTAGTTCATTGTTCATTGTTTTATCATTTATGACATATGTATTATGCATTTTATTATTTATAATTGAATAGCTTACCTCTTGAGCCTTGTAAGTTGCAATTCAATTTCTAATGAGTAGTTTTAGAATGATTCATGATATCTTAAAGTTAAAACTTAAAATGATTTGTCCTTGTGGATTATATACCTTGGTTTTAAGTTTTAACACTCCAAAGTCCACATGGATTATGAGTGAAATATTAATTTTTTTTTCACGAATTTTAATTTTTTAAATTCCGTTCCCGTTCCCACGTCCCCGTTCCTTAGGTTTGGTGTCCCCGTCATGGTCCGCGTCCCCCGTTCCCTGTTCCCCGTTCCATGTTTCTATGGCTTGCACCTTTTCACGTACAATTCAAATGCCATCGATTGAGATGCCATGACCAAAGTATAATAGCTTTGTGCGAAAGAATTTGCACTTTGATAGTTTGACGAATAATTGCTTTGTCTTAAGAGACGTCAGATGATACACAAGTGTTTGGCATGCTCCTCCATTTACTTACTATAAATGAGAATGTCATCGAGGAAACGACTATCCACTTTCCAAGATACGGATGAAATAAACCGTGCCGAAATGCAATTTTTGGCATATCCTTCCTTTTAGATTGCCTATGGGAGATATGCATGAAGCATATTCTCTATGGTTTGATTTGTTCGTCTGGTCTGCCCATTGGTTTTAGGATGTTTTGGGGATGACATAGACAATCGAGTTTTGAGTTCTTGGATAACCATTTGCTATTAATGGCGAGTGGACTTAGGATTGTGGTCATTGACTATTTCATTGGGCAAACCATAAAGTCCATTAAGGTGTTTGACAAAGAGACCAGCCAACTCATGGATTTTCACAGTCAAGCCATTTTCGTCAGTTAGTCGACCACATCAGAGAGAAATTTTCAGTTGACTTTTAGGGTAGTGCTCCAACAGCAGTTGCTTATTGCCCAAATGTGCAAACATCACGTTGCTTGCTGATTTGAAGCACAGAAATGGGATCACTTGCTCCCTTAGTATCAATAGATTAGGTCACCTTCATGAAGTGATGACCAACAATAGCTGAATCTTCTAGAGTAGGTGTCACACTTCTGAGAATGGTGTTTTTCCAAAACGCTAGATAGCGGCAGACCAGTAAGAATTCACTCTCTCTCCTCAAGTGAGCTCAAAATGGCTCTCCCTAGCTGTCCTTAGCCTTGTATAGTATGTCCTCCCATGGTGGCAAGTGGCAAACCCACCCATGCATAACTTAGCCTCTAGAAATTTCCAGCAAATAATCAATGGTGACAAATAATAAATTGCTTTGCCTTGCCCCTAAATCTTAAGACCTATGAACTTGAAAGTGTTCAAACTTCATTAACCTTAGTCCTTGACATTAAATGTCTAATTTCTGTAATTCCCATGACAACAAAAGCCATTTCCAAGGGATATTTAAGACCTAGAGCCAAGAATTATCGCCGAATACCCATTGCACTTGTTCATCACAAGTTCTACAAATGTTCCCCATTGCTGAAGCTAGGGTTTGACTGTCACCATGCTCTTAATTTAACTTGCAGTTCACATATGCACAACTTAATTATTCCAAATCAAACAAGTTAAAATTCATGTCCCCTTGATAGGTGGATCCTTGATTTGTGGTTTTCTACATTCATCAGTTTATTTGGAGGTTTTGAAGCCTTGAACTTGGTGTTTAAACCATCCCTTCCTTTTCAAAAACGGGTGGTGGAACCTTGAATAACACTGTTTTACAGCATTTTACAGCAAGCTATAAAGGCATGTGATAAATAATAAAGTGAAAATTTAGCACTTCACCCCTTTTTACTAGATTGACCACAAGAAAATTGAGATGAGCTGACTCTTGATTGGTCCCAAAATGTTGGTGCCCCTTGCACCATTTCTTTTTACATTAATTCCAAACAATTATTGTACATCTAAGAATTGTCTCAAATCTACTCTTACTTTGTTGGCTGATCCAATTCTTCAACAACATTTGAAGTATCGAGCTATTCTTTGTAGCTAGCAACAAAACATTCAATTTTACCCTTGATCGGACACATATTTGGGCACAAATTGGGTCTTAAACACTTGCATGCAAGTCACAAATAACCAATATCATAAAGCTCCTACTTGCCTCTTGCTGTTGCATGCAAATCAGCCATTCTAAATTGGGGATCTCACCTATTCTGTTGTCCACCACCTACCAAATTTGCATTAGCAACCTTCCTCAATCTTAGAGATATGCATGCATGCATCTGAATGTTGACATACTAACTTTAATCCTTGTTGAACACTAAGAACAGCAAATCAACAATCCACAACACAATCAAGTTCAAGTCTAAGGCTCAAATCTTCAATTTTCATCACTAGATTCAACAAGCATCTGATATGGATGAGGGGGAATGAACAAGAGAGAGAATTCTGATTCTCAGCCCTTGAGATAATGACCAACAGCAATTCCCTCCAAATTGCCCCTTGATTACAAGCACATTTGGGCACAAATTGGGTCTTATAGGTGTGCACACTTCTTTAGATATGCTATTATCTCTTGATTTTTAGCAAATCCCGATGTTTCATGGCTGAGATTTGAAGGCACACTCTTTGAGATAATTGAGAAACCCTATTTTGTGCAGAAATCACCAGCAAATTCATCGTTAAATGTCTGAGATTGGTCAATTTGAGAGTGTTACGGAAGAGAAAGAGAGAAATTTGCTGAAGATGAGATATAATTCTGATTTCCTTGCATAGCAAATGCCTTAACAGTAGTCACTAGCTGCAAATTAGGATTCTATTGCTGTACAACTACCTAGATTAGGATTTATCTGCTATCCTTGCTCTAGATTGTGAGTTAGCTCTTGTCAATTGCCCCAAAGTGGTCACCACAGCCTTCTCCAGGTGCGCATGGCCTAGAAGCCACTCTAGAGTGGGAGAGGAAGAACTCAACATGGAAGACACACTTGCATGCAGCCCAAAATTAACCCAAACTTGACCTTTGGCGAATTTCCATATTCATTGCCTCCTCCACATGCAAATTTGACTTGCATGGCTCTTTGGCATTGCTCTTGTTAACACAATGTTGATGCCTAGCCTTAGTCTTAAATTCCTAACCTCTTTGAACTTGGAAGTGTTGAATTTTTCTCAAATCTTAGTTTAGGACATTAGATCACTTAAATCCCTAACCCCCATGACATCGAAAGTCATTTTGAAGATTTGACTTAGACACCTTGCTAGCACCTATTCACCACAACTTTTGCCAACGTTCCCCACTCCCGAAGCTAGGATTATTTGTCACAGTGACACAAATTCAACTTAATTTCACATATGCACAATTCAAGTGTCCCAAATTAAGTGTCCAAAAAGCATTAAGTTAAAAATCTACATCCTTGTGATAGGTGTGCCTTTAGGTTCATGATGAAAGATATGACAACAAGCTAGCTTTGCTCCTAGTTGATTCTCACATGGGGACCACTTTGACAAGATGGTTGGAAGGGGGGAATCCATGGTCATTGTGCCTCTGTAGCACTATTTGTGATTGCCATAGGGATTATGATAGCTCTACTTTCTTTGATGAGGGTTCGAGTATGATTGACATGGGCCTTTTTGCTTTCTCTAAGCCATGGACTTACAGTTGTGGTATGGGACATGATGGTGGGTTTCAGGGACTTGTATGTTATCATCATTGTATTTTTTTATTGTATGGATGATCCATGATTTGAGAAAAAGTGTTATTGGTTATTTTGTGGCACATCTCATGGGTTGAGCACCTCTATAAGCGAGCTTCCTAGGCGGCTACTTTTCTTAGGTTGAGTGCTTGCTTTTGTGACTGACCAATACTTTTCTTAGGTCGAGTTCTTGTATTCAGCGTTCTTTCTTTTCTTCCATTGCAAAGCTACTCGTGTATCGAATAACTGATCAAAATTCAGTGTGATGGAACTGTGCACAATCACTTTTGAATCTGGCTTTGTATTGCATCATTGCATTTTAGAAGTCATACTCATTTCTAACTGATCAAAGTCCAAACACTCTGTAGGTAGGATGATATCTCCATTGGTGGATGAGCTGAGCACAAAGCATGAGAAAGCCACTTTTCTAAAGGTTGATATTGATGAGGTAGGGATAACCTATTTGATTCATATCAAGATTGTGATATCATATACAAGCTGTGTGCATTCTCGTCTGTCCAGGTACTGCTTGGTTTTAGAGTCTGATGTAAGAACTTGCCATTGATCTTCCAGGAGGGGCTAACTGATATTGTATCTGAAGCCAAAGTGACATCTGTGGTGAGTTGCTTTAACTGGTCCCATTGAAAGTATTCAACTTCTTAGTTCTCACAGCTTTTCCAGCTGCAGGTTTCAGTAATGCTTGATTAATTGACATGCTTCTCATATTCTTTTTTTTTTGGTCAGCCTACATTTAAGTTCTACCGAGGGGGCAAGCCCCTTGGCGATCTAGTTGGTGCCAATTCCACTGAGCTGAAGGCCAAAATTGCAGCTCTGTGTGAGAAATGATGGCACTTTCATTTTTGCCACAAATCCCACTGGGCTGAAGGCCAAGGTTGCAGTTCAGTGTGAAAATGATTGCACCTGCATGTTATTTGGCTCATGAAGTGTCAAAAGTTTGTTTGGGGATGCTGGCAGAAATTATGCAGGATAGATGTTCCTGATTACAGGCCAAAAGAAGGGAGATATCTCAGCATTTCAAAAATTCTAGGTGGCTGGTCCAGAAGTTATACATAGTCAAAGTTTTATCTGTAGCAACGTTGTTAAACGTTGACTTACCTCGAATGTAATGTCTTATGAAATGAAATACGAATTGCTGTCTTCTGCAGATTGACTGATCTTTTGGAGGAACTTGTTTGTGTGGTGGTAGGTCCTTCGGCTTTTTGTGACATGCAGAATTGTATATATAAAGTGCACTGAATTCAGCTGTAAGCCATCTGTGAAACTGTGTATGTTGCCCGTATTACTGTCGCCTGCAGTAATGTGGGGTCCAATGAACTCAAGCCAGAACCTACATCAAATGGGCTCTCTACCAACTTGTGGAATCTTGGGAGTGTGTTTTTGAATTTGCTTGAAGACAAGGTAGTGCATCGAACGTTAAGGAGTTTCATTGAGATGTTGGCCATAGGTCCCTCTCTTGCTTCTTACCTGGTGCTCTATGGGCCCTCCATATTAAGCCCACATTAAAACTGGCCCACGCGATGGAGATTCTTGGTATCATTTGCAGAGTCTGCTGGTCTCAACAGGGAGCAACTAGACGGTTCTATTTTTCTGGGCCTGCCATAGCTTAGCCTTAGTGGTCATTGGATTATGTAGGCTGTGGCGTGCAGTTGTCCTGTCATGTTGTCAACCAGCACCAGGATGTCATGTAAATTTGGTGGTGGTCATTGGATTATGTAGGCTGTGGCGTATAGTTGTCCTGTCATGTTGTCAACCAGCACCAGGATGTCATGTAAATTTGGTGGTGGGCAGTGTGTACTCTGCTATCATTATGTGCCTTGGATTCAAAGAGGAAGGGTTAACTTAGCTGATATTCATGAGACCTACAAAGAAGTATAAACAAGTGAAGATGGTGAATATGAACATCTAAATCTGCTTTTTGCTTGGTCCTTCCATAGTTGGTTGCCTTCATGACATGAAGTGGGTGGATGTATTACACACTTGGGATGTATCACACACTTGAAATTGGGGATGGGGGAAAGAAGCCATGGTGCAGTGTAACACGATTGAACTTTGTTGTCTTGTAAGTTGAGAGGGACAGGCCATGGCAACTCCAAATGTAAAGGAACTGGGGTCACAGCTCGTCGGTCTTGAAAGCCCCCTTGAAGGCACTCGTAGTTGCCTTTTGATGGATGACCGACAAAGTTGCACATGTTGAAAGGCGTTCAATGCTGAAGGTCAATCGGCAATTGGCCTCCCAAATATGCCACCTAGTAAGATTTTTAATAATCTCCTTGACGTCTTTTTGTGATGTAGTAGCTCTTATACATGGTAACTAGGTAGAGCGTCTAGGTCGATGGTTGCGTGACCAAATCTTGATGATGAAAATTGTGTCATGAATCTTTGCCTTGAAGAGGAGGTAATGTTCTTGACTAACTAATTGCTAGTTGAAAGCACCCCATATGACATCCAAGGTTGGCTCTACTTGATAGTATCGTACTAGTTCCCCTCCAACTAATTGTGTAGCGTCACAAGATCATATACAATGCTCCCATAGGCTTCTCTAGAAAATATGAAAGGTTTTGTGATGTTATGTGCTTTGCCCGGTGTCTTTGATGTGAGGGGATCTAGTCCACTTTGTCTTGCATCAAGATGTGTTTGTCAATAAGTGCTTTTTTGGGCAATTGAATTGTTTTTTTGAAATTGATGAGGGAGATTAGCTTCACTTTCCCAGATCCTAGTTCAAGTCATCCAAGGCTTGATCCTCTTGCATCTTGGATATTTCACAAAGCTATGTATGGATTAAGTTGCCATTGACATCTTATTATTGGGATCCTTCTTCAAGGAGGTCAAATAAAGCTAAATCCATGTTGCCCTTTGTGTAGTGTTAGTTAGCCATTCTCATGCATGATGAATGTCTCTAGGGAAATCTTTGACTTTGCCTATTGCATGCATTGGGAATGCTCACTTTTGAAAATTGTATTGCCTCAATTGCACACAAACAATGGAAGGATTGCTCCTCCCATGGAATTGTTGCATTGATTTTTAGTTGTATGGTCCCTACACTCTTACATTGCCCATTGCTTAAAGTACCAAGTTCGCATCCTTGGAAATCTCTCTTTAGACTTTTAAAGAGGAGGTTGGTTTGGTCTCCTAGATAGCTTACACAAGATGCATGATCTCTCTATGTTGCAACCTACCATTAGGGGAGATTTGGACAAGTTTAGGCCTTGTAAGAAATTCAACCTTAGCATAGAGAGGTGATTAAAAGATAATTAAAAATGATAGCCAAGCTTCAAATTTCAATTTTTTTTCTAATATAAAAAATAGCAATCTTAAAGTTATCAATTAGCCCTAATTAAGAGTTTAGAGGTTAGCACTTTGAATTAAGTGCTTGATGTTTAAAATTTGATGGTTCATATCTAAATTGATTGGGATTGCTAGCATAGGTTTTTAAAATCAAAAGATGAGTCAAAAGACTATGAGGCCTTGAGTTGTGCTTGCCACATTACATTTCGAAACATCATACGTATACTCTTTATCATTTTTGGAAAGCAACTTTATAAACAACACAAAAAGGGATGGTTGGGGTCGAAATATCATCATAAATGGAGATGGATGGGATATGGATGGACAAGGATAGATGAGGTGGTAGTCAAAGAGGACAAATGGATGGAATGTATTCCATAAGCAAAGAGGAGGAAGAGTGTCCAAGTTGAAAAGCTATAAAACAATGTACTTACTTCACAATCAATCAAGTATCTTTCTTGCATACAATTTTATTAAGAGTGGATCTCTCTCATTCCCTCCATAATATCTTCAATTGGTATAATAGCCTTATCCTTGAGCTTATGAGATAGAGACATCCATAGTTGCGTGAAGAAGCTCAAGACAAGGAAGAAGGTGTTGCCTAAAGAAGCTCAAAGCTTGATGTTTTGACTCAAGGAAGGTATAAGGAAATATAATTTGTACTTGGTCATTATCATATTTGAAGGATTCTTGGTGGCTGCCATTGAAGCTTACAATCATTGAAAGGTGGTTTTTAGTCATTATGAACTTTCACTTCTCTTTATCTTGTGTTGCTTGCCAAGCAAGGGGTTAGCTTAAACCCTCAGCTTAAGGGGGATGTTTAAGGGGCATGGTTAAAGGATTTGCTTATCAAACAAACTTAAGGCTGCTTCCACCAAAAGTAGAGGGGTTATTTGTGTAACAGAGAGAGAGAGAGAGAGAGAGAGAGAGAGAGAGAGAGAGAGAGAGAGAGAGGAAAAAAAGAGAGAGGATAAACAAGAAATTCAAGGCTTAAATGAAATTATTATAGACTAACTAATCATGAAGACAATAATTATAGAAACAAAGGTAAATACCAATACACAATTTGTAGACGCTTTGGCCATTTCAAAAGGGAGTGCTACTCCAACTAAGCAAATTATGCAAACAAGCCTTCTCAAAATCATGATGTATCTAATGAATCCAACAATGTATCTCCATTTAATGGACACCTATTCTAAATCCTACAATTGTAATGCCCACTATTGGCATCGATGATGAAGCCAAGGGGATAAGTTCCCAAATCAATCCAAAGCTATTTGCTTACATCCTATTTTTGGTCACACCACGTATGAGTATGATAGGGGACTTAGGGGGTGGAATCTTATTTTGTAATCACATCCTTGATGATAGTGGCAATTGGTAATGACCAACCATGCATCAAGGGGGGGTTTATTAGCATATCTTATGTGTATGGAAACTAGGTCTAAGAGACGTGGATGGATAAGAATGGATGAGGTGGCAGTCAAAGAGGACATATACAAATGGATGAAATGCATCCCATAAGCAAAGAGAAGGGAGAGTGTCCAAGCTGAAATCTATAAAACAATGTACTTGCTTCACTATCAATCAAGCATCTCTCTTGCATACATTCTTACTATATGACTGGCTCTCTCTCATACCCTTCATAATGACTTCACTGGCCATGAAGAGCTTTAGAAGGTTATGGAGATAAGTTCAAGATCTTACTAAGAGTAATAGTGGTATAGAGAATGGAGTATGTGAGTTATTATTATTATTGAAATGTGTGTGTGTGTGTGTGTGGGGGGGGGGGGGGGGGGGCGGGGGGAGGGTATGGGGGCACGTGTTGTGTCGTGCGGAGGTGCCTACACAAAATGCTCAGAGCCCCCTTGCAAAGCCCACTTGATCAACTTGCCTGCCATTTGCCCGCTTGCCATCCGATCTATGTGCCCTCTCTCGACATGCGGTCCATTGTTGAGCCATGCACGTCCTCTCTCTTGGTTGTCTTGACTTGCGTGCACACTATCTCGACACACTCTCCCATGCATCTATAAAAATACGCTTAGGGATACTCGTTCATTTGCTTCCTCTGACATTTGACGTCTCTCTCTCTCTCTTCCCTTGATTACTTGTATTTTGAGGGAGGCAATGCTATTGAATTAGGGATAGAGTTCAATTAGAAATGTGTGTAGTTATGCTAAAAGTTTAATTTAAATAAACCTAACTTAGTAACGACGGAGATGAACTTAAAATATCCAAATCTTAAAGATTCCACCATCAAAACAAACCTTTTCCAAAGCTTGATATTGGGATAAAAACAAACAAATATTGATTGTACAAGTACATTATGAGAAGTCTCTCCTAAGAGATGGAGAGAAACCTCAATGCCTAAATTAGAATTCTAATCCTAATACCTTGCCCATTTACTATTAGGTAGTAAGCTAAGAGAATCCAATCCCATATATAAGACTTAGAGAGAAAAATAGTTATCTGTAACTAGGTTGTTTGTATTATTGGGATAGCCCTTCATTTTTACACTACTCTTTGGAGTGGGTGCCTCTACGACTTTAGTAATAGTGAGCTTGCAGAAGATCTCAACATGCGTCGACACGAATGTGACACTATCTACCCTCTATTTTAGATTTGTTAGGGGTTTGATTGTCTTGGTAGACTACATGAGAATTTATACTCTCTCTCTCTCCCCCCCCGCCCCCCCCTCCCCCCCCCTCCCCGCCCCCGCCCCCCCCCCCCCCCCCCCCCCCCCCCCCCGCCCCCCGCCCCCCGCCTCTAATGCTCCATATCTCAATCATGGTGATGCACATATATGTAATGATTCTCTATGTAAATCATGTAATATATATTTTTTATAATTTCTTAACTTTTGAGATTAATTTGTGTATGCCTTAATGTTTACTCATGCATTTTGTGTAATATGGAATGTGCTAAGGCTTTTGGTGCAAGATAGAATGTGTTTGTACTTGATGTTGGTACAATGCACTCCTAATGTGCGCAAAGTGAAAGAGATTGGAAGGAAGAAGTCAATTTGCATGTTAGAGGATATGATAATACTGTTGGACCCTTAAGGATCATTCATCACTCAAGTGCGATTGAGAAGTAAGTGAATACATCATTTAAGGATCAAGAGCGTCAATCTCTCTCAATAAAGATGTTGGTGATCGTCTACAAATGATTGAGAGAATATTGGAAGATAAATATAAAGGGAATCCAATGGATGGAGTAATTATACATATTCAATTAGAAGCAATAAAGGGTTCTATAGGAGAGATATTGAAACATATTCAAAAGCACTGGCCACGAGGAGCTTTACAAAGTCATGAAGATAATTTGAAGATCTTACTAAGAGTATTGGTAGTATAGAGAATGAACTATGTGAGTCAAGTGCACACAAGAATGATAGCTTGGTTGCATTAGAGAACATTGCCCTTGATGTGCAACTTGTGTCTTAAAATTTTAGCTCAATAGGTTTTTTGCAATGTGGAAGATGAATCACCACATAAACTCATCCTCAAATCCATAGTTTTCTTGGTAAATATAATATCTACAATACTTTTTTATGAGTCATAAGACAAAAAATTCCATTTTAACATATATTCTCTCTCTCTCTCTTACATATCATAAAATTGTTTTAAAATTCTTTTAACTCTCTCTCTCTCTCTCTCTCTCTCTCTCTCTCTCTCTCTCTCTCTCCCCCCTTGTAAAACATAAAAAACCAAAGATGTTTGCTATTATTCATGTTTAGATATATTGTTTGTATTATGTAGTATTTATATTTATGTTAAGTGAAATTATTATATATACACAAATTTGTTGTTCATTAAACTCGGCTTATCATCAATACATATTCACACCTCACTCACTTTATGTGTGTGTGTGTGTGCATGCACGCGTATGCACATGCATTGTTATTATTATAATACATAATAAACTAGAGATGTTGGCATTATTTATGTTGAGATATATTGTTATTATTGTTATCATATATTGCTTATGTTTTATATTTATTTCTATGTTTAAATTGGGTTTTACAATTTCTCTCTCATAATAATAAATTTTACTTTTTTTCTTGTATTTATGTTATATATATGTGTATTATATATTTATTACATATAATTATTTATTTCTTATATATAGTTATTGTTTCTTATACTTGGTTTACAATATTCGTACACGCACACACACACACACACACACACACACACACTCTCTCTCTCTCTCTCTCTCTCTCTCATTGTAATACATTTCACTTTTTAACTTTTATTTATGCGTATATGTGTGTGTTGTGTCTATTTTATATTATTACTTATTTTAATATATATTTTTAATTATTCCTTATACTTAGTTTATTATCAATAAATATTCACACACACACACACACACACACACTCTCTCTCTCTCTCTCTCTATATATATATATATATATATATATATATATATATATATATATATATATATATATATATATATATATATATATATATATATATATATATCTTTTTTACTTTATTTGTTTTATGTATATTAGATGTTATTTACTTATTTATAATAATGTTTATTCCAAAGTCAAATTGCCTAGGTCTCTTTCTATTAGGACGCTGTTGATTGTCTAAAGAGAATCGAGAAAATATTAGACAAGATAGATAAAGGGAGGATCATCTACAAGAGCTTAGTACAAGCAGTACGTATAGAGAATCGATTGTGTGAGTTTATTGTTTGTGATAAAGAGAACTTCCTTGCAAACAGAGTATTGCCCTTAATGTGCAAGCTACCTCTTTTAAAGTTGTCTTGATAGGTTTTCTCCAATGTTAACCCTAGTAGCAAATGTGACCATAAGTTGATCCTCAAATCCATTGTTTACTTTGCATACATGATCTCTTCAACACTTTTTTGATGGATGGTATTACACAAAAACTTCATTCTATTGCATTTGAAGAAATTTAAATAATAAAAATTGATGTGCTCTTTAACACGGCCATAAATATGCATTTTGATTTCACATTGTTCCTACATTACAAGAGAAATTTCAAATGTATTTGTATATTTAAAATTAATGTAAGTTTTTATATCAATTGTGCTAAAACCAATATCAATCTATTCTTTTCTATATCATTTTATCTTAGGTGGTCCCCAACGATGGTGCTCCTAGTACATTCTATGAGTAGAGATTGCATATTAGGTGTGCATTGTTATAGAGCTAAACATAGGCACACCCCAAGAGTTAGAGCACAATTAC
The DNA here is from genome assembly GCF_053477565.2 of Lygodium microphyllum. Taxonomy (NCBI): domain Eukaryota; kingdom Viridiplantae; phylum Streptophyta; class Polypodiopsida; order Schizaeales; family Lygodiaceae; genus Lygodium; species Lygodium microphyllum. The sequence continues at coordinate 9,615,568 of NC_141141.1, forward strand.
AACAATTACACCACCTTACAAGAAATAGATATGAATATAATGTGATGCGATGTCCAATTTAGACAACTAATAAACTTAATATCCAACAAGATGACAAATAGAAGCAATATAGATATTCGAATGCCAAGTGTGGCATGTTAGTAAGGAAATGTAAGTAGAAATAATGGATAAAGTGCATGTTGCCAAATGCTTCATGTTAATAGAGCTAAACATAGGTGAATGGCAAGGATGTGGTGTCATATAAGCCCCAAATGGATCTATAAACAAATTTGAGATCTATGAACAAGGTAATACAAATAGAAGCAATATAAATGTTTAGATGCCAAGTGTGCAAGAGGGTTCTACTCTCCATGAATTGCTGGCCTTTGAAATGTTAGCACCTATAAGTGGTTAGCAAGTTAATGCAAGTTTGAATAATACAGATATTGAGATGCTGGATGAGCATTATGGGAATGACCCTTATATGTCTCCTCTAGAAAATGGTGGATTTTGTTCAAATTTCCATGAAATACCATGTAGTTCGGAAGTTCATCCATTGACAACTATTTTGCTATTCCAATAATAAAATGTGCATATTATTGGTATGCTTATTGAGGTTTGTGAGCATTGCATGGCTGAGTTGTAGCGCTCTGAAAGAAAAATTTGTGCATTCTATTTCAACTAAAAAGCATTGTTGTAGAGGTGGAAAATTACTTCTACCACCTCTATAATAATTGCAACCTCTACATAGTTTATAGGATGGCTCTCATCCACAAAGTATAGAATTCAAACAAAACATATGCATATAATAGTGCTTTGGCTTTTATTTCAATAGATGTAAAATTTGATGAGCTTTTGCCTTAACATGTAAGTGGTTATACTTTTCAAGTTCATGCATCAAAATATCATCACACAAGTTCCTTGTTGCCAAATGAGAATGAACAACAAATGCCAAATTTGCGTAATTCTATATTTATAATATGAAACAAATCGTATGGGGGTTATGTCTAGGCTTTTGCCAAACTTATTTGAGGGGCTTCAATACATGATGGATCATCACAATGTTTATGCTCATGTATTTAAAGCAATGGGTGCAAACTTGCAAACCAATCCCTCTATGGAAATAAGAATGTTAATTTTCAAGAATCGGCCCACTTCTAGATAATACTTTATTTCCACTATAGTAATCATACCTAGACAAGGTGATGATGATACTCGTGAATATCACAATATTCAAGTTTGCACTTCTGGACGGTACTTTATTTCCACCATGGTAATCATACCTAGACAAGTGATGATGATACTCTTGAATATCACAATATTCAAGTTTGCACTCGATACGGCATTTGATTACTGTATTAACTTACATAAGGTACATATACCTCTGTTATATGTTATTCTCTTTCCAAATGGAGAGGATGGATGGCGAATTCAAGTTCCTTATAGATATGTGGATCCTCATTTAAATGCCAAAAATCTCACAGACAAAGATTATGTCAGTCAAATACAATATTATTCTTTTTAACTTCAAGTTCATGATGACACTAATGCATGTCTCTTATGTGGTGGTTGCTTGCTCTACTACAAACAATACATTGTTAATGCTTATTGTACTATTGTGAATTATAGATTAGCTTAATATTGCCATAATCAAGAGACTTTGTGAATTGAAATGTATTGGGGATTGGCTAATATGATAATCATTTTGCATGCAATATACTTATTCAAAGTAACCTTGCCATATTGTTAAAGGAGACAAATCTTATTTTGTGGGATGAAGGTCCAATGATGCATCATTATAATTTTGAAGTACTTGATAGAACTATAAAGGATATAATGTAGTGTGATAAGCCATTTGGCAATCGGGTTATTTTGCATGGTGGAGATTTTAGGTAGATACTACCTATCATGCCAAAAGGTACTTGTGAGGACATTGTTGGTATGACTCTGCTGTTCCAATATTGGCAATATAGCAACATTTTGAAACTTACATAGAATATGCGAGTGTCGATGAATGAGTTGCATGGTTAAAAGACATTAGGGATAGGAAAAGTTTGTCATGTAGTAATAACATGTTGCAAACTCCATTTGCAATGCTATCGGAGTGAGGGAGGGTCAACACAGAACTTGATTAACTTTGTCTATTGAGATGTGCGTTGCAAACATGATTATATGTCCTTTCTTAGTGAGCATGCCATTCTTGCACCTCAAAACAATGAGGTGGAGATTTTGAATAACCAACATTGTAGCTGATGCTAGGACAAGTTAAATAACACTTTAGTGTTGATTCCATCAATACTCCATATAAAATATCGAATATCTTATTTCCCCTGGACCTCTATGGTGGTATTCCTCTTTATATCTTGTTATTGAAAATAAATGGTCCAATAACATTGCTTAGGAATTTGAATTCTTCCAAAGATTTATGCAATGGTACTAGGCTTATATAAGGCATTTAACAACGAAGTCATCGAGGGAAAGATAATAATAGGCACCAATGTTGGAAAGAGAGTATTTATTATTCCAAGAATCACTTTCATCCCAACTACATTACAACACCCTTTCTCTATGAAATGTTTGCAATTCTTTGTTTGTTTAGCATTTGCAATAACAATTAATAAATCTCAAGGGCAAACATTATCATATTTGGGGTTGTATCTACTAAAAGTCCCTAGTCTTTACTCATGGACAACTCTATGTTGCATTCTCGAGGGTAAAGTCACCAAACAAAGTGAAAGTTTTGCTTCATGAGAAAGAGAATATAGTAAATGCTACCATCGATGTTGTGAACAAATAAGTTTTACAAGATGTACTATAGCCTTGTATTATAGATATAATCAATGCTACTATATTACACAAATAGACGATGATTACAATACATACCCCTTATGCACTAGGTAAATATCAAATAATCAGAGAAAATGGGAGTTTCAAGATTTATCGTGTTTTATAATTTTACATCAACTTCATCCAAATTCTATTGATTGCTCTACCAATACTAGAGCTTAGCATATCATCACACCAAGTAATACACACTCAATTTCTTGATTAATGATTTATTGTATAAAAGAGATTAAGAAAAAAACTATTTTTCCTAATATCCTTTCTCATTTTTAGGTGTGGTAAGCAATGTTGATAGACCATATGTTGCAACACAACTCGAGAGGAGTTCTAGCATAACTTCACCCTTATAGGTTATGCACTCTATATCAACTTTGAATAATTCAGTGAAGAGGAGGCTATATTTTTAATAATTGATTTAGGACAATGGATCTACCTTAAAACATACATACTTTTTCTTCATTCATATTTTCTTATGGTTGAGATACACAAAATTGTATTTTGCACTAATTTATTTATGGTACTTTAGTATCAATATATGTAGGGATATTGTTTACATATTCATATGCAATTATACGTGTAAGTAGATTTTATATGAGCAATGTGAACAATCTTATTGATTTCTTTTTATATACTAAAGTTAAGAAATTGCAAAAGTAATTGAAAGATTACCCAATTGAGCTATATTTTGGAAGAGGAAGTTGTTTTTTCAATAATGGCTATGGGTTAATGAATCTATCTTACTCAAGTACGTATAGTTTTTTTATTTATTCATATTTTTGTGTGGTAGAGATACACAAAATTGTATTATGCAAAACTAGTCTATTTATAATACTTTAGCATCACTATATGTAAGCTTGTAGGGATATTGCTTATATATTCATATATGAGTATATGTATGAGTTAAATTTTTTATACAATGAATTTGAATGGTATTTATAGAGCATGTTTATATGCGCGTGAGGCTATGTTATTGAACAAATCAATATTTTTACATAACACAAAAGCTTTGAGGTCTCTCTCAGTTGGTTTTAGGGTTCACCCCCATGAACCCTCTGGCCAAATGAGATGTGCATTAAGACATGAAGTGCCCTAACTATTACTGACATCATTGGTAAGAAAAGAAATGGCACCCAAAAAAGAACTTGAATAAACTTGTGAAGGTTGGCATGTTGGGGGTAAAGGTGTCTCTGTGCTTAGCTGCCCATGTATTACTACACTGATAGTACTCTAGTGAGTGCCCATCATTGTCACTTCATTCTTTATTCTTTCAATTACATTTGAATAAAGGGAAGACTGGTCACACATTGTGACTGTTGGAGTTCCCACGTTGTGTTTGTCTCTCTCTCTTGCTCTTGCTCCTTTCACCATAGCTCTTGCTCCCACTCGTGCTTCCACTTCTTTAGGGCTCACCTCCCTTCAACTTATACTAGAGCCTTCTTCTTCATGAGATCGAGCTTGGTCTGGCACACTCTCAACTTCCATTCGAATACCTACAATAGTCATCTCTTTGTTGGCAGCCATAGCCACTATGTTTGAGCTTCCTATCGATTGCATTCTTCTTGGGCACTCTTTGAGCCTTCTCAAGCAAGTTGAAGTAGCCCTCCATAGCCCTCACCCTACTGGTGCTTGTTGGTGTAGCATCACATTGTGTGAAACATGCCCTTTTTTTAGTAGCGGCTCACGTTTTTCACTCCTACAACATATCTTCTTCATTGGGCAGCTATATAAGCACTTATACACTTGGTTTTGATCCTTGGCATTGATCCTTCCACTCTTGGCATTTGATATTAGTACTAAGCTTCAATTTTTGACAATTATAATAGTCCATAGACTGTCATAAGGGCAACACTTATCTTTGGTGTCTACATCATTGCCATTGGTTGGATGATGCTTGGTTATGCCCGGTGATGCTTATATATTTGGGGATGCTATGTCATTGCTTGGAGTTGATTTTGGACTGATTTAACCACTTCATTTACTCTGTTTTTTTGGCTAAGGTTTGCTGGCTAGAAACACAAGGCAACACTCTATTTGATGCTTCTATGGTCAACTTTGTTGGTCTTATGATGCTCAATTATGCTAGGGTGATGTCTACATGTATGGGAATGCTATGCCCATGTTATGGTGGATTTGGAGCTGATTTTGGTACTGAAATAGTTTGGTTTGACAGTGTATTCACTGTTGTATATAGCTGGGTTGAACCTCTTTTAACAGGGATTTTATATATGAAAGGTTAGAAGGATCAAAGCTTGCTTGGAAGAGCTATGGTGAGAGAGCAAGAGCAAGAAAGAGAGAGAGACCAAATGGGAACTCCAACAGTCACAATGTGTGACCGGGCCTTCCTTTATTCAAATTCTCACTAAAAGAATAAAGAATAAAGTGACGGTGACAATCGCCTGCCACCTGCAGTGTGCAGTGGCGGGTACTGTCAATGTAGTAATACACGGGCGGCTTGGCAGAGGTGCCTTTACCCCCAACAACCTCCCACTTAAAGGCGAATCTACCCCAGTGAGGAGTGAAAAGAAAAAGAAAAGATAGTACAATGTACACATGTACAATAGGATGAGGAAAAACGTCACCTCATCCAATGCCCATCAATCTCCTAAGGAAGGCAAAGTGCTCAGTAGTGAGGCTTTTCGTGAGAAAATTTGTAGGATTTTAATCAGTGGAGATCTTGACAAGGTCAATAGACTTGTCCTCCACGAACCCACGTATGAAGTAATACCCCACCTCGATGTGTTTTGTCTTTGCATGGAAGGCCGAATTCTTGGCTAGTTGAATAGCACTCATAGAATCCGAATGCAGCGTAGGTATAGAATCAATCCCAAGGTCATGAACCAAACGGCCCAACCATATGGCCTCCTTGCAAGCCTTAGTGGATGCAACATACCCGGCTTCAGTGTTAGGGAAAGTTGTACACTTTTGAACCCTGGACATCCAAGAGATAGCACCTCCAACTGTAGCTCTGTGACTGCTTAAAGGCATCAAAATTATGATACCACTCCCTGGGTGCTTGCTTCAAACCATAAATACTTTTCTTCAACTTGCACACTAGGTGCTCTCTACGAGGTTCTACAAAGCCCTTAGGCTGCTCCATGTAAATCTCATCATGCAAATCCCCATGCAAGAATGCAGTCATGACATCCATTTGATACATGTCCAAGTCAAGCTGCGTGACTAAGGCTAAAACCAAGCGTAGGGTGGTCATCTTGACCATAGGAGAAAAAACTTCATCAAAGTCAACTCCATGCTCCTGTTTAAAACCCTTAGCAACAAGTCTTGCCTTATAAGCCGGCTTGGGGGTGCCCAGGGGTACTTTTCAGCTTGTACATCCATTTGCATGGCAAAGCCTTCTTGCCCTGAGGCAATGCAACCAAATCCCAAAACAATGGAGTAACCTCATCATTAAAGGTAATGCCCTGCAAAGTCAAGTTCTTGAGAATAGCATGGAATTGGCTCAAATGAGCAGATGTTGTCATATTCTCCTTCATGCGCAGGTCCATAAGCTGCTTTAGCCAATATATCTGACTTGCTGGACTTTTCTTGT